>NC_092174.1:39631809-39711809 GCF_045791955.1 Oncorhynchus clarkii lewisi
ACAAATGGACCATCCGTGTTCTAACCTTTCTTGACCATGTGTTCGGTCGCAGTGTACTGGGTAGAGTTGTTGGCCACGCCCTTTCCTGTCGACTCCCAGGCCTCGTCCCTTGAAGAGATCTGCTTCCTCTCCTCTATGGACATCTGAGCCTGGATCTCCATCTCCTTTCCCATCCCCTGAACACACACAGTTATATACACTGTTACATATACTGTTACACACAGTTACATACACTACCGTTTGGGGTCACTTAGAAATGTCCTTGTTTTCCAGTCTGAGATATGGCTTATTCTTTGCAACTCTGCCTAGAAGGCCAGCATCTCGGAGTCGCCTCTTCACTGTTGATGTTGAGACTGGTGTTTTGCAGGTACTATTTAATGAAGCTGCCAGTTGAGGACTTGTGAGGCATCTGTTTCTCAAACTAGACACTCGAATGTACTTGTCCTCTTGCTCAGTTGTGCACCGGGGCCTCCCACTCCTCTTTCTATTCTGGTTAGAGACAGACTGCGCTGTTCGGTGAATTGAGTAGTACACAGCATTGTACGAGATCTTCAGTTTCTTGGCAATTTCTCGCATGGAATAGCCTTTATTTCTCAGAACAAGAATAGAATGATGAGTATCAGAAGTACTTTGTTTCTGGCCATTTTGAACCCGTAATCAAACCCACAAATGCTGGTGCTCCAGATACTCAACTAGTAAAGAAAGCCAGTTTTATTGCATCTTTAAATCAGCACTTCAGCTGTGCTACACTAATTGCAATAGGGTTTTCTAATGATCCATTAGCCTTTTAAAAGTAGAAACTTGGATTAGCTAACACAACGTGCCATTGGAACACAGGAGTGATGGTTGCTGATAATGGGCCTCTGTACGCCTATGTAGATATTCCATTAAAAATCAGACGTTTCCAGCTACAATAGTCATTTACAACATTAAATGTCTACACTGTATTTCTGATCAACTTGATGTTATTTTAACGGACAAAAAAATAGAAATGTCCTTGTTCTTGAAAGAAAAGCTAAGTGACCCCAAACCTTTGAACGGTAGTGTACACTGTTACACATTTCCTGTTACGTACACTGTTAAGTATATTGTTACACATCCTGTTACAGAGTTACACATCCTGTTACATATACTGTGTCATGACGTTGGCCTGGGGGTAGGTTTATGACAGTCATAAATACCTCTTTCCCCTGGTAATCTGAACAATTGAACATATGCGGTGGTACTTAATGAATATGATGTCAGTTCGGTTGTCATCTGAGACATTCTCATCAATGACAGGATGACAAACTCTACAGTGGAAAGTCTGCATATTGTAGTTATCGGATTCACATGGAATTGTTGTTCAATTTCAATGTTTGAATATTAAATTATTCGTGATGGGATGAAATGCGATTTTAGCTTCTAAAATGTGAGATTTGGGTTTTCATAAGATAGGGCATTGCTGAATCAGTGGCCGCCCCCTGTGAAGGGCCATGGGCTATAAAACTTTTCAAACACGCCCTCCTCTCCCTTCCTATAAGCCCTTGACGACAATATAACCTCCTGTTCCAAGGACGTGAGGACGACAGTCCAATGTCAGAATGGTTCAGATAATAACTACAGAACGAAGCCAACATCAGCGTGAGCTTTGGTTGCGAATTGTATGAACTTTGAACTCTTATTCACTACAGAAGTGATACCTCCTAGCCGTTGAGTTAGCAACAGCCGCTGCAAACGAGGGTTAGGAAGGAACAGACAGAGTATCCTGTCTACCACACAACGACGTTACTACAACGTATTCAATTTACCACCAGAGACATTCAAGGGACAAAGGACTCGGTTGGGCAACACGGCCTTCCATCTACCACCAACCTACCGAAGCGCAGCTCAGAGTAAATACAGTGGGGCAAAAAAGTAATTAGTCAACCACCAATTGTGCAAGTTCTCCCACTTAAAAAGACGAGAGAGGCCTGTAATTTTCATCATAGGTACACTTCAACTATGACAGACAAAATGAGGGGAAAAAAATGCAGAAAATCACATTGTACGATTTTTAATGCATTTATTTGCAAATTATGGTGGAAAATAAATATTTGGTCAATAACAAAAGTTTCTCAATACTTTGTTATATACCCTTTGTTGGCAATGACAGAGGTCAAACGTTTTCTGTAAGTCTTCACAAGGTTTTCACACACTGTTGCTGGTATTTTGGCCCATTCCTCCATGCAGATCTCCTCTAGAGCAGTGATGTGTTGGGCAACACAGACGTTCAACTCCCTTCAAAGATTTTCTATGGGGTTGAGATCTGGAGACTGGCTAGGCCCGGGCGGTGTGTTTGGGATCATTGTCATGATGAAAGACCCAGCCACGTTTCATCTTCAATGCCCTTGCTGATGGAAGGAGGTTTTCACTCAAAATCTCACGATACATGGCCCCATTCATTCTTTCCTTTACACGGATCAGTCGTCCTGGTCCCTTTGCAGAAAAACAGCCCCAAAGCATGATGTTTCCACCCCCATGCTTCACAGTAGGTATGGTGTTCTTTGGATGCAACTCAGCATTCTTTGTCCTCCAAACACGACGAGTTGAGTTTTTACCAAAAATATATATTTTGGTTTCATCTGACCATATGACATTATCCCAATCTTCTTCTGGATCATCCAAATGCTCTCTAGCAAACTTCAGACGGGCCTGGACATGTACTGGCTTAAGCAGGGGGACACGTCTGGCACTGCAGGATTTGAGTCCCTGGCGGTGTAGTGTGTTACTGATGGTAGGC
Organism: Oncorhynchus clarkii lewisi; assembly: GCF_045791955.1. Classification (NCBI taxonomy): domain Eukaryota; kingdom Metazoa; phylum Chordata; class Actinopteri; order Salmoniformes; family Salmonidae; genus Oncorhynchus; species Oncorhynchus clarkii. The sequence continues at coordinate 39,634,571 of NC_092174.1, forward strand.
TTTGTTACTTTGGTCCCAGCTCTCGGCAGGTTATTCACTAGGTCCCCCGTGTGGTTCTGGGATTTTTGCTCACCGTTCTTGTGATCATTTTGACCCCACGGGGTGAGATCTTGCGTGGAGCCCCAGATCGAGGGAGAATATATCAGTGGTCTTGTATGTCTTCCATTTCCTAATAATTGCTCCCACAGTTGATTTCTTCAAACCAAGCTGCTTACCTATTGTAGATTCAGTCTTCCCAGCCTGGTGCAGGTCTACAATTTTGTTTCTGGTGTCCTTTGACAGCTCTTTGGTCTTGGCCATAGTGTAGTTTGGAGAGTGACTGTTTGAGGTTGTGGACAGGTGTCTTTTATACTGATAACAAGTTCAAACAGGTGTCATTAATACAGGTAACGAGAGGAGGACAGAGGAGCCTCTTAAAGAAGAAGTTACAGGTCTGTGAGTCAGAAATCTTGCTTTTTTGTAGGTGACCAAATACTTATTTTCCACCATAATTTGCAAATAAATTCATTTAAAAAAATCCTACAATGTGATTTTCTGGATTTTTTTTTCTCATTTTGTCTGTCATAGTTGAAGTGTACCTATGATGAAAATTACAGGCCTCTCATCTTTTTAAGTGGGAGAACTTGCACAATTGGTGGCTGACTAAATACTTTTTTGCCCCACTGTATTTATTGCATTTTCCTTTTCCAAATGGGCGGTAATTTAGAATGCATAAGATACTGCATTTATGATAGCACAGCGTCGCCCTTTGTTCCTCAGTCTTCACGCTCTTTCACTCAAACCCAGCCCCTTTTCTTTTGTGTAACCAGCTGTCATATCTGTTCCGCCCACTAGGGACGTTTTCCTTTATGACGTAATTTGTAATCAAGTTATGATTTAAATATGTGTATGTGTAATTCTGTGTGATTAGTTAGGTATTTAGTAAATAAATAATTAAAACCACATTTTGTATTGCTGATTCAACTTGTTAGCCAGGGTTCGTGCGGATAACTAAATTTACAACTTTCAGATGAGACTGAATTAAGATGACGATTAATATTGACTGCTATTGATGTCAAATATTACTAGGTCTTTAAGAGTTTATTCGGAAGATAACAGCTCTATAAATATTATTTTGTGGTGCCCGACTCTCTAGTTAATTACATTTACATGATTAGCTCAATCAGGTAATATTAATTACGGAGAAATTATTTTATAGAATAGCATATCATATCACTTAATCCGGCATAGCCAAAGACACGACAACTGTTACAGAGTTACATACACTGTTACATATAGTACCAGTCAAAAGTTGACACACCTAGTCATTCAAGGGTTTTTATTCATTTTTACTATTTTCTACATTGTAGAATAGTGAAGACATAAAAACTATGAAATAACACATATGGAATCATGTTATAACCAAAAAAAGTGTTTAACAAATCTAAATATATTTTAGATTCTTCAAAGTAGCCAACCTTTGCCTTGATGGCAGCTTTGCACACCCTTGGCATTCACTCAACCAGCATCACCTGGAATGCTTTTCCAACAGTGTTGAAGGAGTTCCCACATATGCTAAGCACTTGTTTTCTGCTTTTCCTTCACTCTGCAGTCCAACTCATCCCAAAACGTCTCAATTGGGTTGAGGTCGGGTGATTGTGGAGGTCATTTGATGCAGCAATCCATCACTCTCCTTCTTGGCCAAATAGCCCTTACACAGCCTGGAGGGGTGTTGGGTCATTGTGCTGTTGAAAAACAAATGAGTGGGACTAAGGGCAAACCAGATGGGATGGCGTATCGCTGCAGAATGCTGTGGTAGCCATGCTGGTTAAGTGTGCCTTGAATTGTAAAAAAAATCCTACACGTGTAACCAGTAAAGCACCCCCACACCACCACCACGCTTCACAGTGGGAACCACACATGCATAGATCATCCATTCACCTACTCTGCGTCTCATAAAGACAAGGCGGTTGGAACCAAAAATCTCAAATTTGGACTCCAGACCAAAAGGACAGATTTCCATTGCCCATTGTTCGTGTTTCTTGGCCCAAGCAAGTCCTTCTTATTGGTGCCCTTCAGTAGTGGTTTCTTTGCAGCAATTCAACCATGAAGGCCTGATTCACACAGTCTCCTCTGAACAGTTGATGTTGAGATGTATCTGTTACTTGAACTCTGAAGCCTTTATTTGGGCTGAAATCTGAGGTGCAGTTAACTCTAATGAATTTATCCTCTGGAACTTTGGTTCTTCCTTTCCTGTGGCGGTCTTCATGAAAGCCAGTTTCATTATAGCGCTTGATGGTTTTTGCGAGTGCACTTGAAGAAACTTTCAAAGTTCTTGAAATTTTCCGTATTGACTGACCTTCGTTTCTTAAAGTAATGATGGGCTGTCGTTTCTCTTTGCTTATTTGAACTGTTCTTGCCATAAAATTGACTTTTACCAAATAAGGCTATCTTCTGTGTACCACCCCTACCTTGTCACAACACAACTGATTGGCTCAAACGCATTAAGAAGGAAAGAAATTACAAATTAACAAGGCACACCTGTTAATTAAAATGCATTCCAGATGACTACCCCATGAAGCTGGTTGAGAGAATGCCAAGCGTGTGCAAAGCATCAAGGCAAAGTGTGGCTACTCAAATATAAAATATATTTTGATTTGTTTAACACTTTTTTTGGGTTACTACATGATGCCATGTGTTATTTCATAGTTTTGATGTCTTCACTATTATTCTACAACGTAGAAAATAGTAAAATAAATAAATGAAAACCCTTGAATGAGTAGGTATGTCCAAACTTTTGACTAATACTGTATACTGATATACACACTGTTACAAATACTGTTACATATGTTACAAATACTGTTACATATGTTACAAATACTGTTACAAATACTATTACACACTGTTACAAATACTATTACACACTGTTACAAATACTATTACAAATACTATTACAAATACTATTACACACTGTTACAAATACTATTACACACTGTTACAAATGTTACAAATACTATTACATATACTGTTACAAATACTATTACACACTGTTACAAATGTTACAAATACTATTACATATACTGTTACAAATACTATTACACACTGTTACAAATACTATTACAAATACTATTACAAATACTATTACAAATACTATTACACACTGTTACAAATACTATTACACACTGTTACAAATACTATTACACACTGTTACAAATACTATTACACACTGTTACAAATACTATTACACACTGTTACAAATACTATTACACACTGTTACAAATACTATTACACACCGTTACAAATACTATTACATATACTGTTATAACAGTCTCTTACTGTGAGATACTATTACAGTACACACATTATTTCCCGTCCCATCCTCTGAACACACCCGACACACATTAGGTTCAGATGCTGTACAGCAAGGACTATCTGTAACAGGCTACTGTTGTCGTCTCCCAAATGGCCTGTTCCACTTGATCAAAACCACAAAAAACCCTTGGAAATGAAAGCAACACAGTAGAGTAGCTTCGTCTTTGTAGAATAAGTATTCATTCTGACCAATACTTCTCATTCACACTAAAACCAAGGGGTAGGGCAGAAAGAGGTGATCGAGGAATAGGATGAGTAGGAATAGGGGGAGGTGTTCGAGAGGTGATCATGTGTACACAAGACACACGTTTAACCAGTCCTTATCAGTGACAGGCATGACGGGATAATGAAAGACCAATTTTGCTTTCTAAATGGCACCCTATTCACTTTATAGTGCACTACTTTAGACCAGGACCCTTGACAAAGGTAGTGCACTACATAGGGAATAGGGTGCCATTTAAGACACAGCCCAAGTACCAGGCAGAAGAGTGAAACATGCATGGCAGGTCAGGTGCGTGTTCTTACCTGACTGCGAGGGTCAATAACTTGGCACTTATGGCCAAGAGAGATGGGAGGAGAATATGTGGAGGAAAAGACAGGTTCCTAAGGACAGAGGTGATTGGATAAGACAGGTTCCCAAGGACAGAGGCGATTGGATAAGACAGGTTCCTAAGGACAGAGGCGATTGGATAAGACAGGTTCCCAAGGACAGAGGTGATTGGATAAGACATTTATTAGGACAGAGGTGATTGAATAAGACAGGTTCCTAAGGACAGAGGTGATTGGATAAGACATTTATTAGGACAGAGGTGATTGGATAAGTGCATAAGAGAAGAAGAGATGTGGATCAATGGTGTCTGTTGTCACTTTAAATCAGAGGACAGGCTCATACCAATAGTAATGGCTGGAATGGAATGTATCAAACACACGGTTTTCATTCCATTCCAACCATTACTATGAGCTCGTCCTCCAGCCACCACTGATGGGGAAAATAAGGAAGAAAATGACAGTCAGGCAGAGATACAGAGGAATGATAGTGAAAGGATGCCGAGGAGATGGCCTGATGACTCAAACAGAATTCCTCCGCTGTTCTATTGTTCGCTACATCCTTCAGTCTGAAGCTGCTATCAATGAAGTAGTTTGTGGTGATGTCAAATGACGAGTGTTGTACAAAACAAAGTAATCAGTGATTGGATCATCTCCAACCAATCAGAGTATCAAAGACGAATTTTCAAAACGCCACTTTACCCACGTGTGTTCTGGCTCTGGCCCAACCCATCAGTTTCTGGCACCAATCAGATGGTCTAGAATGGATTTCCATTCTAGAAATCGTCGGGGAGGTACTCAGATCCAGACCCATTGCGGAGAAGAAACTAACATCCGTGGCGTAGCGTTTGGCCGGAGCAAGGAGTTTAGGTAGCCAGGCTAGAGGAGAGTTACCATAACATTCACAACCAGAAATGATCATTCACAAGATGTGACTGAGACCAGGAGCAGAGAGAACACACTGATGGAAGACAACTCACAGAGATTATTTTGGATAAATCAAGTCTGAAGTCATGATGGGGGGTCCAGGGCTGAAGCAGACAGAGGGACGGTTCCCCAGTCAAATCTTTAGCTGGTTCACAATGTCTTTTCCCCTTTAAAGAAAGGGAGACAACATCTACAGCATCACCTGAGCCCCTCACATGAAATGCAACGGCATGCAACAGTGGAGGCTGGTGAGGGGAGGACAGTTTATTGTAATGTCTGGAATGGAGCAGTATCAAACTCATGGGAACCATGTGTTTGACACCACTCCAGTCATTCGGTTTCTGCCATTATTATGAGCCCGTCCTCTGGCACCAGCCACCACTGGCATGGAAGTGTTAAATGTTTAATCATGAACATTTCCAGCGGTGCTTGAATGTGAAGTAATCGTTAACTGGACAATGGTTAACGCTGCTGTATCCAATGCCATTCAATTCAGCACATAAAACAGGCCCCTAGACAAGTCGGTGGTTACCATTTTGTTCAGTCACTTACAGTAATATTCTTTGCTTTTGATGAATCACGTTGCTCTCCGTCACCAGTGTGCGGTACAAAAAGCAACCGTTTTGAGCAGAGTAAAAAGCCGGTGACTGGCAGCATCACATCTTATCTCTAAACACAATAGCTTAGCTATACGGACTTCAAATCAAGCAAAAGTGCCTCAGCAGCATTCCGAACCACCAGAGATACAATAGGTTAGCGTCAGACCAAAAGCAACACTGAACAGCAGTAAACAGAACTAGGGTTGTACATTTACTTTCATTTCCCACCAAATGTTTCCTAGAAATCGCGGTGGGAATATTCCCAGAATCAAGAGGGAATAAGCATTACATCCGGGAATCCTCCAACCGGGATTTCTGGAAAACCTGAAAAATTTGGGGAAATTATCGAAACGTTGCAACCCTCGACCACAGCAGCACTGAACGGCAGTGAACAACAGAACACATGAGAATGAAAGAAGTAGCAGGTTTCACACAGAGCTCAGTGGAATGAAAGCAGCAGGTTTCACACAGAGCTCAGTGGACCACCGTTGGCACATGGGCCTTGGCACAGCACCTTCGTCAGGTCTTACCCACAGCTGTTCAGACACAGTGACAGCAGCAAAACCATCAATAACCATCCTTTCCTCCTGAAGACATGGGAAACACAACAGTGTCCATATATGAATTTGAGAGTGGTTACTTCTCTCCAGCCCCATCCCTTTTTTACCGAAACAGTGAGGGGGTAACGCGTTATTGTTACAACTGAGGATTGCCCCTTTAAATCAAAGGATTAATAGTCATTTAAACAAGACCTTTGCGTTATTCAATATAATACTGTACATTAAATAGATATAATCACATGCGATTCTGTAGCAACACATATTGTAAAACAAGCTCTTGGTGAAGCACTAGTGCTAGTTCAAGAGAAACTCAATCTTCCAGCAGTGTGACATTTAGACTGGATCTCATCATGGTCTGAAATAGACAAGGGATTTCTCCAAAGACCCCAGACAGATAATTCCCCAGGGAGACTGGCACCATACCCCTGCCTCCCCTCCCCAGGGAGACTGGCACCATACCCCTGCCTCCCCTCCCCAGGGAGACTGGCACTATACCCTGTCTCCCCTCCCCAGGGAGACTGGCACCATACCCCCCCCTCCCCTCCCCTCCCCAGGGAGACTGGCACCATACCCCCCCCCCCCCCCTCCCCTCCCCAGGGAGACTGGCACCATACCCCCCCTCCCCTACCCAGGGAGACTGGCGCCTAGCCCCGCCCCAGTGGCCTAGCCCCGCCCCAGTGGCCTAGCCCCGCCCCAGTGGCCTAGCGCCGCCCCAGTGGCCTAGCCCCGCCCCAGTGGCCTAGCCCCGCCCCAGTGGCCTAGCCCCGCCCCAGTGGCCTAGCCCCGCCCCAGTGGCCTAGCCCCGCCCCAGTGGCCTAGCCCCACCATTAGATAATGTGAAGTCTCACCTTCTTGTAGGTCTGTGCTGCCTCCCATCCCTGTACTGTGGAGTGTCTCTCAGTCACAGAAACCGTCACCACTTCCTTTTTCTTATTCATCCTGTTCCTCCAGTCCTCGTCACCACTCTTCTTCAACAGGGCCAGCCTGGGAGACATTTGGAGAGAGAGCGAGAGAGAGAACAAGAGAGGCTAGTCTCAGTTCAGGAAAACGCAGTGGCCAGAAATAAATCCCCTTCACCTCAAAAGCTACAAGAGGCAGAAACATATTTCACAAGAACACAGAAACTCATTCAACACTGCCTCACTCTGGTCTCATATTCTTTAGATCATCAAGCTTTTCACAAAGACAGCAGGGTGAATCAAAAAGTTTGCAAACATTAGCTAACAGAAGCCTGTAAATCCACAGCTTATATAGCCGTTATATAACCAGTTACAGGTATTATGACTGTGGTACTATAAACTCTTAGAAAACTTTTCCAAAAGGGATCTTCGGCTGTCCCCATAGGAGAACACTTTTTGGTTCCAGGTAGAACCCTCTGTGGAAAGGGTTCTAAATGGATCCCAAAAGGGTTTTTCAAAGGGTTCTCCTATAGGGACAGCTGAAGAACCCTATTAGGTTCTAAATAGAAAAAAAAGGTGCTAAAAGAGTATTATGGGTATTACTGTGGTACTACGTAGCCCTTATATAACCAGTTACCCCCACATATTCACCTTTCCTTGATGGACATCTGCTTGGCGGACATCTCTGAGAGCTCTGTCTCGGCGGGGGAGAGGAGGTCGGACACACTGTGTCCTGCGAAGACTTCACTGCTGTCCAGAGGCAGGGACTTGGACTTGACCAGGGACTGGGGGAAGGACGTGGGCTCGGGTAGGGTCTGGGGAGTGGTCTGGGGAGGGGGCGGAGGAGGCTGGGGGAAGGACGTGGGCTCGGGTAGGGTCTGGGGAGTGGGCGGAGGAGGCTGGGAGAAGGACTGGGCTTTGGGTTGAGTATGAGGGGTTATCTGAGAGTAGGGCTTGGGTAATGGCTGGGTGAATCGTCTCTCCCTTTCCTGGGGCTTGGGCTGGGCTGAAAGTGCCTGGGTGAAGGGATGGGGTTGAGGTGGATGAGCGTAAGGCTGGGGATGGAGCTGAGGTGGATGAGCGTAAGGCTGGGGATGGGGCTGGGTTGGATGAGAGTAAGGCTGGGGATGGGGCTGAGGTGGATGAGAGTAAGGCTGGGGATGGAGCTGAGGTGGATGAGCGTAAGGCTGGGGATGGAGCTGAGGTGGATGAGCGTAAGGCTGGGGATGGGGCTGAGGTGGATGAGCGTAAGGCTGGGGATGGGGCTGGAGTTGAGTTTGTGGGGGTTGTTGGGTGTAAGGTTTGGGCAGAGTCTGGGGAAGCTGGGTGAAAGACTGAACCTGCTGCTGCTGGACACTGGCGCTGTGAGAGACACTCCTGGACGACACCACTGTTGTGGCAGTTCTCAATGACACACTGGTGTGATCCGCGTCTGTGTAGACATGAAGAAAGCAACACACACACAATGCATTGTAATAAATCCATAGTGAAATCAATACTCATCTCATACAGAGAGAGAGAAGCACACACACACACACACACATTCAAATTCACACCTCAGCTACTGTCTATTATGTACAGTGGTTTGTCTGCATGGAGGGTCTCTCCACCTCCCCCCCTCTCTCCAGAAAGGAGTGTAAATAAAATACGATCCTGGACCTCTTTTAAACAATGTATACAGACAGAGACGGGTCAACCCTATTACAGTGTCTGCATTGATCTACCAGCATGGCCAAAGCCTAAAATCATTTATTTGATTTTCATTTGGAATCCCAATCACAAACAGCCCATCAGTAACAGTGGCAGTCCTTTTGCAAACGTAGGAAGCCGCGAGGGCAAACGTATGTAAAAAAAAATCAAAATAAAATGCTCATTAGAATCAGTATTGAAGCCTTGTCTTCAGCCATGTCTTCTGTGATGTGATGGACACAGAAGCATCTGTGTGTCTCCGAGCTGCAGCTCCGAGCGTCTCCGAGCTGCAGCTCCGAGCGTCTCCGAGCTGCAGCTCCGAGCGTCTCCGAGCTGCAGCTCCGAGCGTCTCCGAGCTGCAGCTCCGAGCGTCTCCGAGCTGCAGCTCCGAGCGTCTCCGAGCTGCAGCTCCGAGCGTCTCCGAGCGTCTCCGAGCGTCTCCGAGCGTCTCCGAGCGTCTCCGAGCGTCTCCGAGCTCCGTGTCTTTCTCAGGTAGTTCCTGTGCGTCTCCGAGCTCCGTGTCTTTCTCAGGTAGTTCCTGTGCGTCTCCGAGCTCTGTGTCTTTCTCAGGTAGTTCCTGTGCGTCTCCGAGCTCCGTGTCTTTCTCAGGTAGTTCCTGTGCGTCTCCGAGCTCCGTGTCTTTCTCAGGTAGTTCCTGTGCGTCTCCGAGCTCTGTGTCTTTCTCAGGTAGTTCCTGTGCGTCTCCGAGCTCTGTGTCTTTCTCAGGTAGTTCCTGTGCGTCTCCGAGCTCTGTGTCTTTCTCAGGTAGTTCCTGTGCTACCTCATTTTGCAGGGAAGTGCTTCTGCTGCTGCTTCTGCTGTCTCTGTCTCTCACCGTCTCTGTCTCTCACCGTCTCTGTCTCTCACCGTCTCTGTCTCTCACCGTCTCTGTCTCTCACCGTCTAGGCTCCACCTGTAACTCACCCCTTTCGTGGCTACCGCTGGCGTGCCGCTGCTGAGCCTGAGGTAGCTGGGGCTCTGGGGCTGTGGTGCTCTGGGGCTGTTGCTCTGGGGCTGTGGGCTGATACCGCTGCTGCCTGCTGTCTCTGCTCTCCCTGCCTCCACGACCACTACGGCTCTCCCTCTCCTCTCTGGTCCCTCCTCCCGATACATCCTCCTCCTCCTCTTCCTCTCTGTAGCCAGTGAACGAGCGACCGGCTCCGGGAGCCCTTCCTCTGTCTGCTCTGCTGTGAGCCTGCTGCTGCTCTGACAGGGAAAGGCCAGGGGAGTACACATCTGGTTCAGGGACACTGGAGGAGTCTCCACCTTGGGTCAGGCTGAAGTACCTGAGAGAGAGAGAGAGAGAGAGCGTGCGACAGAGGTTTATTCAATTTTGCAACAATACACTATCAATAGTAGTGAAGGCTGAATTATTTGATACAGTTTAGAGCTGTTATAATATAAAGACACACACCTCACCCCTCCTCTGTCCAGGGTGGTAGTGGTGGGGGCAGGGGGGTTGTAGGGGACGGCCGTAGATTTCCCCAAGTGGTCACCCATGCCGGATTTCACCGCGGTTACTGTGGCAACCGAGAGCTGTGAGCTGACGGATGCCACGGAGCGGACCAAGGAAACGGATAGAGGCTCTAGCTTGACCCGGTCTCCATTCTGCAGCTGCAAGAAGAGAGAGGAGGGAGGGACGGGGAGGGAGGGATAGAGGGACGTGGAGGGAGGGATAGAGGGACGGGGAGGGAGGGATAGAGGGATGTGGAGGGAGGGATAGAGGGACGGGGAGGGAGGGATAGAGGGATGGGGAGGGAGGGATAGAAGAACGTAGATAGAGGGATGTGGAGGGAGGGATGTGGAGGGAGGGATAGAGGAACGGAGATAGAGGGATGTGGAGGGAGGGATAGAGGGATGTGGAGGGAGGGATAGAGGGACGGGGAGGGAGGGATAGAGGGACGGGGAGGGAGGGATAGAGGGACGGGGAGGGAGGGATAGAGGGGCAGGGGGGAAAGGACAGCATGCAGTCAGAACAGATGCAGTCAGATATCAGAGCAAGGAGGGCAGCTGTCCAAGATAAGTCATAAAAAACAAACATGGACCATCTCCAACTCTAAACAAAATATTGCTTCAGACAAGGCAGGCCTTGAGGTAATTCAGAAAACAACAAACCTGTCATATAAATAATGCCATCGTTCATAAGTCATAGCTGTTCATAATACATGATCAATGAAGCATTTGTTTTTCTCAATGGAAAGCATGTACACTGAGTATACAAAACATCCATGACAGACTGACCAGGTGAATCCAGGTGAAAGATATGATCCCTTATGTAACTAGTTAAATCCACTTCAAATCAGTGTAGATGAAGGGAAGCAGACAGGTTAAAGAAGGATTCTTAAGTCTGGAGACATGGATGGTGTCTGTGTGGAATTCAGAGGGTGAATGGGTAAGACAAAACAGGTAAGTGCCTTTGAACGGGGTCTGGTAGTAGGTGACAGGTGAACCAGTTTGTGTCAAGAACTGCAAAGCTGCTGAGTTTTTCTTGCTCAACAGTTTCCCATGTGTATCTACAATGGTCCACCACCCAAAGGACATCCAGCCAACTTGACACAACTGTGGGAAGCATTGGAGGCTACATGGCCAGCATCCCTGTGGAACGCTTGACACCTTGTAGAGTCCATGACCCTGACAAATTGAGGCAGTACTGAATGTTTTGTACACAGTGTAAGTGGCCACTCTTTAGTAGGGCATTATCATAGCATTACAATGTCATGCATTATAATTCATCCCACTCTTTAGTAGGGCATTATCATAGCATTACAATGTCATGCATTATAATTCATCCCACTCTTTAGTAGGGCATTATCATAGCATTACAATGTCATGCATTATAATTCATCCCACTCTTTAGTAGGGCATTATCATAGCATTACAATGTCATGCATTATAATTCATCCCACTCAGTAGGGCATTATCATAGCATTACAATGTCATGCATTATAATTCATCCCACTCTTTAGTAGGGCATTATCATAGCATTACAATGTCATGCATTATAATTCATCCCACTCTTTAGTAGGGCATTATCATAGCATTACAATGTCATGCATTATAATTCATCCCACTCTTTAGTAGGGCATTATCATAGCATTACAATGTCATGCATTATAATTCATCCCACTCTTTAGTAGGGCATTATCATAGCATTACAATGTCATGCATTATAATTCATCCCGTTTAGGAGTGATTCTCTTCTGTGTATAGTCTTTGTTCAGATCTAATTCACCTGTAGTACAACCTTAGACCTAGCAGGCTGCATTCACCTGTAGTACAACCTTAGACCTAGCAGGCTGCATTCACCTGTAGTACAACCTTAGACCTAGCAGGCTGCATTCACCTGTAGTACAACCTTAGACCTAGCAGGCTGCATTCACCTGTAGTACAACCTTAGACCTAGCAGACTGCATTCACCTGTAGTACAACCTTAGACCTAGCAGACTGCATTCACCTGTAGTACAACCTTAGACCTAGCAGACTGCATTCACCTGTAGTACAACCTTAGACCTAGCAGGCTGCATTCACCTGTAGTACAACCTTAGACCTAGCAGGCTGCATTCACCTGCAGTACAACCTTAGACCTAGCAGACTGCATTCACCTGTAGTACAACCTTAGACCTAGCAGACTGCATTCACCTGTAGTACAACCTTAGACCTAGCAGGCTGCATTCACCTGTAGTACAACCTTAGACCTAGCAGACTGCATTCACCTGTAGTACAACCTTAGACCTAGCAGGCTGCATTCACCTGCAGTACAACACAACTTCCTTGCAATCTTTGATGATGTGTCGAAAGTTGATGTTCTCTAAATCGACTTACGCATTTATAATTAAACCTAAAATATTCCAGCCAGTTTTTATTTAATTACCTTTACAGTGTACTCTATGTGCATGACAAGACAGCCTTTGCATAAAAACGTTTACAAATATAAAAGTATTATACACTGCTCAAAAAAATAAAGGGAACACTAAAATAACACATCCTAGATCTGAATGAATTATTATTTTTAATACTTTTTTCTTTACATAGTTGAATGTGCTGACAACAAAATCACACAAAAATGATCAATGGAAATCAAATTTATCAATCCATGGAGGTCTGGATTTGGAGTCACACTCAAAATGTAGTGTGGAAAACCACACTACAGGCTGATCCAACTTTGATGTAATGTCCTTAAAACAAGTCAAAATGAGGCTCAGTAGTGTGTGTGGCCTCCACATGCCTGTATGACCTCCCTACAACGCCTGGGCATGCTCCTGATGAGGTGGCGGATGGTCTCCTGAGGGATCTCCTCCCAGACCTGGACTAAAGCATCCGCCAACTCCTGGACAGTCTGTGGTGCAACGTGGCGTTGGTGGATGGAGCGAGACATGATGTCCCAGATGTGCTCAATTGGATTCAGGTCTGGGGAACGGGCGGGCCAGTCCATAGCATCAATGCCTTCCTCTTGCAGGAACTGCTGACACACTCCAGCCACATGAGGTGTAGCATGGTCTTGCATTAGGAGGAACACAGGGCCAACCGCACCAGCATATGGTCTCACAAGGGGTATGAGGATCTCATCTCGGTACCTAATGGCTTTCAGGCTACCTCTGGCGATCACATGGAGGGCTATATGGACATCATTGACCTCCCGCGTGCCTTGGGAACGCCTCCCGCGTGCCTTGGGAACGCCTCCCGCGTGCCTTGGGAACGCCACCCGCGTGCCTTGGGAACGCCACCCGCGTGCCTTGGGAACGCCACCCGCGTGCCTTGGGAACGCTATGAGTAGAACACTACCAATTAGCAGCAGTGTTTAGGCAGGTTGCTTGCGTCTTGTTCTTCATTAGTCAACGGAGGAGGAGGAGAGGTACCCATAGGATCTATCTGTTGTACATCATGACTTCATGTTGTTGTTTTATATTAGTTCAATACATTCTGCTCATCTTGAATCACTGAATAGGTGTGTGATTGTGTGAGTTCTTCAGTGTTTACAAAGTATGATCCAAATGTAGTTGTATCAGGGCAAAGACAAAGACTTTGGTGTATAACAAGATACTGTCAGTGTAGAGCTTGACTTGGGTACAGACTGAGGGGTCTTTCCTGGCCACCATCCCATTGACAGCCCGACTAACCCAAAAACTGACCCTTGCCTTAACCAAACCCTTAACCCTAAATGTAATTTGAACCAATTCAGAAATGAAATATTGGTTTGGACAACAGCCATGTGCTTGACTTGTGTGACACCTAGAGGCTGCAGTGTTGAAGTGCAAGAGGGAAGAAGACCATAAAGTCCCTGGTGAAAAGAGCCTCTATCTGGGCTGAAAGAGGGGCAGGACTGATCCTGATCCACCTCTACCTGGGTAATGGATAACAACAGTAGTGATTGACTGATTGACTCCCTACCACACGTGTCAAACTCGTCCCACAGAGGGGCAAGTATCTACTGGTTCTCTCCACCCTTGTACTTGATTGATTAATTAAGGTCACCAATTAGTAAATAACTCCCCCTCACCTGGTTGTCTAGGTCTTAATAAATTGAAAGGAAAAAGCAAAACACCCACAGACACTCAGCCCTCCGTGGAATGAGTTTGACACCCCTGCCCTACCTGAGCCACCTCTCCCTGGGTGATGGGCTGGGTCTGGCAGCGGGAGTTTGCCCTACCTGAGCCACCTCTCCCTGGGTGATGGGCTGGGTCTGGAAGCGGGAGTTTGCCCTACGCTGGCGGGTGTCCACCCTGGAGGCCCCAGACCCCTTAGCGGCAGGCTTGGAGGGCTGCGTGGACAGCTGGTTGAACAGGGCCATCTTCTCCACCAGGCTGGTACAGGAGAGGAGATGGTAATCAGTGGGTGTGACCCAAATAGAACCTTATTCCCTAAATAGGCTGCTTTTACTGAGGCGGACCAATTCTGATATTTTGCCACTAATTGGTCTTTTGGCCAAATCAGATCAGGTCTTTTGCAAATCACTTTTGATGTGGTTTACTTTTGGGCGGCTCCAAGCACACTTTCATTTGTTTACACAAGAGAGTAAGGTTGTGTCCCAAATGGCACCAATGGGCCCTGATCAAAAGTACTGCACTATACAGTATAGAGCTTAGGGTGCCATTTGGGATTGAGACAATGTGCTCAACTCCTAGTCTGCCTGTACCTGAGAGTGGAGAGGTCAGGCTCATCCGGACCCAGGTCCTCCATCATCCTCTCAGGCCCTGGTCCTTCTCCTGCCTGCCTTGACTGGGCCTCCCTCTCCTGCTCCCCCATGCTCCGCACCCTGGAGCCGTGCTGTGACGCCTCCTGCAAGCTGGGAGGAGGAACCACACACACACAATGAGTGCATGTTGTGCTGCTTTGGGTAACAGCTGCAGGGCCATATGTAATGCATGTACTGTACAATTGAAGGACAATCTCTAGAGAATGTTGACATTCTGGGTGAGTAACTAGTCAAACACATTCTGTCAAAACAACATCGTTAATAGTCAGATAAACGTATCCTATGAATAGCAACCAAGGTAAATAACTAGTTCCTGATCAAAGCATGGTCTGCATCCCGATTCTCCACCCCCTTTGCAATTGCACACACCCTGTCATGGATTTAAAAGCACAGGATTGGTCGAGAGCGCAGCGGTCAGGATGACGTAAGCATTGGCAAGTGCATACTTTTGGAGAAGGGTGGAGACTCGGGATGCAGCCATGGCAACAGCAGTTATAAGTAGATGTGTTGACGACGACACTGAAGTAGTTACTCAAACTGATGATGCTGTTGGCCATCTGTAGTAGAGAATATTAGACGTTTGGTTTTGTCAACATCTTAAGTTTATCCTCGGTCGGTAAACAAACCGGGTGCTACACTCGCCCCACACGGGAACCTGACCGATGCACTGAGCCTCAGCCAGCATCACAAGACGTGTGACACATTTCAACATATGAACACGAAGAGACAGTTCACCCACATTACAAAATTACATCTGGAGACAGTGGTCAGGTAAACAAAACCAAAGCATGGATTCCTGCATAACCTTGAACATAGACTACTTAAAGGGTAAGGAAACACAATGTCATTTTGTAATTTAGGTGAACTATCCCTTTAAGAGTATAAACAATTGTGAAGGCAGTGATGCTGAGAAAAAAAGTTGAAAGATACTTAAGTCAAGAATATATTGTGTTAGAACAAGCGAATTGCCCATATAGTTAGTTCCTTGGCGTCCACGCCAACAAACTAACATGGTGCAAGGACACCAAGACAGTCGTGAAGAGGACACATCACCAACAAACTAACATGGTCCAAGCACACCAAGACAGTCGTGAAGAGGACACATCACCAACAAACTAACATGGTCCAAGCACACCAAGACAGTCGTGAAGAGGACACATCACCAACAAACTAACATGGTCCAAGCACACCAAGACAGTCGTGAAGAGGACACATCACCAACAAACTAACATGGTCCAAGCACACCAAGACAGTCGTGAAGAGGACACATCACCAACAAACTAACATGGTCCAAGCACACCAAGACAGTCGTGAAGAGGACACATCAACAAACTAACATGGTCCAAGCACACCAAGACAGTCGTGAAGAGGACACATCACCAACAAACTAACATGGTCCAAGCACACCAAGACAGTCGTGAAGAGGACACATCACCAACAAACTAACATGGTCCAAGCACACCAAGACAGTCGTGAAGAGGACACATCACCAACAAACTAACATGGTCCAAGCACACCAAGACAGTCGTGAAGAGGACACATCACCAACAAACTAACATGGTCCAAGCACACCAAGACAGTCGTGAAGAGGACACATCAACAAACTAACATGGTCCAAGCACACCAAGACAGTCGTGAAGAGGGCACAACAAAAACCTATTCCCACTCAGGAGACTGAAAAGATTTGGCATGGGTCCTCAGATCCTCAAAAGGTTTTACAGCTGCACCATGGAAAGCATCCTGATAGGTTGCATCACTGCCTGGTATGGCAACTGCTCGGCTTCCGACCGCAAAGCACAGGGGTTAGTGCGTACGGCCCAGTACATCACCGGGGACAAGCTTCCTGCCATCCAGGACCTCTGTACCAGGCGATGTCAGTGGAAGGCCCTAAAAATAGTTAAAGACTCCAGCCACCCTAGTCATAGACTGTTCTCTCTCCTACCACAAGTGGTACCGGAGTGGCACAGGAGTGGCACAGGAGTGGTACCGGAGTGGCACAGGAGTGGCACAGGAGTGGCACAGGAGTGGCACCGGAGTGGCACCGGAGTGGCACAGGAGTGGCACCGGAGTGGTACTGGAGCGCCAAGTCTAGGTCCAAGAGGCAAGAGGCTTCTAAACAGCTTCTACCCACAAGCCTCCTGAACAGCTAATCAAATGGCTACCCCGACTACTTGCATTTCCTCTCCCCTTCTATCCTTCTGCTACTCTTGTTATCATCTATGCATAGTCACTTTAATAACACTACCTACATGTACATATTACCTCAATTACCTCGACACCGGTGCCCCAGCACATTGACTCTGTACCGGTACCCCCTGTATATAACCCTGCTATTGTTATTTACAGCTGCTCTTGAATTATTTGTTATTATTATTACTTTTTTTGTAGGTATTTTCTTAAAAATGCATTGTTGGTTAGGGGCTTGTAAGTAAGCATTTCACTGTTGTATTCGGCGCATGTGACAAATAACATCTGATTTTATAGACGGGTTGGCTGACAACGTCACAAAAATGTGTTATGATTCTGAACGGACAGATAGCTAGTAACAATGACAGGAAGCTGCCTTGTGGAGAATTGTAGGTGTTTTGTTTCAGCTCGTTGTATCTTGTTATTGATACCATGACTTCTTTTGAGTATTTTGACTGATGCCATGTCTATGCTAAATGTGGCAAAAATTCACCAGTTAGCTAACCAAAAACTGTAACAATCATTTTGAGACAACAAGTGCTCATTATTGAAAACATAAATATATTTGCACAAACATTTGGAGACTAAATAGTTGACATGTTGTCAACAATCTAATCCAACCCCGCCAGATTTGCCCCATAGTTCTGCAGAACTCTCTATATCGGTATTAGAATCTCTTGAGCTGACAGCTGTTTTGCACTGTTTAGTTATGGCTGTATTCATCAAACTAGCAATAAAGTCATATTTTGAATAAGGTATGTTTCCCCACCACAGAAAGCTATGGCATTTGGCTTTCACCTGGAATTGTTTATTAAGGTTTGAGAGAAAAGAAAAAAAACTTTCAACCCATATGCTCTAGTACATTGGGGTCGGCAGGTAGCCTAGTGGTTAGAGGCCGGTAGCCTAGTGGTTAGAGGCCGGTAGCCTAGTGGTTAGAGGCCGGTAGCCTAGTGGTTAGAGGCCGGTAGCCTAGTGGTTAGAGGCCGGTAGCCTAGTGGTTAGAGGCCGGTAGCCTAGTGGTTAGAGGCCGGTAGCCTAGTGGTTAGAGGCCGGTAGCCTAGTGGTTAGAGGCCGGTAGCCTAGTGGTTAGAGGCGGGTAGCCTAGTGGTTAGAGCGTTGGACTTGTAACCGTAATGTTGCAAGATCAAATCCCCGAGCCGACAAGGTAAAAATCTGTCGTTGACCCACTGTTCCTAGGCCGTCATCAAAAATAAGAATTTGTTCTTAACTGACTTGGCTAGTTAAATAAAAGGTAAAAAAAAAAAAAATTGGTTGCTACACAACCAACCTGTCTGTTTATGAGGTTCACACCAAAGATGTGTATAAACCTTAGGTGACAAACAGGGGTCGCTGTATTGAAGACACAAGGTGCAGCCATCTTGGTACTCCTCTTCAATTGTAAAACAAGATTTTGGAAGCATTAGAAATGTATTTATTAAATTACAGACACCTTAATGCAGACTTTTAAATTAGATTATGTGAGATAAACATACAAATAAAATACATTTTCCTTAAAGTATTTTATTAGAGTACTAATATTACTGTCCCCACTACAAAAACAAATACTTCAATACATGTAATTTTGTATTTTAATTGAAATACTGTAGAATTCCATTCATTTCTATGGGAAGACTGCTCCAACTAAGGGGGTGCCAATATGGCCGACCGGTGGCTTCAAAGCCTCTGAATGGCCAATATTTAGCATCAGCAATCCAGGGTTTATACATGTCATTTCGTATTTTAATTGAAATACTGTAGAATTCCATTCATTTCTATGGGAAGACTGCTCCAACTAAGGGGGTGCCAATATGGCCGACCGGTGGCTTCAAAGCCTCTGAATGGCCAATATTTAGCATCAGCAATCCAGGGTTTATACATGTCATTGGTTCACACAGCTATTCCAGGGAAACAAGCCAGCAGCATGCGAGTGAGTTGGCAAAAGTAGCGAGGTAATGTGAGACACCTGAACACGACCAACAGCAGAAGGCACTGTAGAGCAGACAGCTGCCTGCCCAATACATTCAGCCTGTATCCTCAGTCTACCTGACAAATCCATTCAGCCTGTATCCTCAGTCTATCTGACAAATCCATTCAGCCTGTATCCTCAGTCTACCTGACAAATCCATTCAGCCTGTATCCTCAGTCGACCTGTATCCTCAGTCGACCTGACAAATCCATTCAGCCTGTATCCTCAGTCAACCTGTATCCTCAGTCGACCTGACAAATCCATTCAGCCTGTATCCTCAGTCAACCTGTATCCTCAGTCTACCTGACAAATCCATTCAGCCTGTATCCTCAGTCTACCTGACAAATCCATTCAACCTGTATCCTCAGTCTACCTGACAAATCCATTCAGCCTGTATCCTCAGTCTACCTGACAAATCCATTCAGCCTGTATCCTCAGTCGACCTGTATCCTCAGTCGACCTGACAAATCCATTCAGCCCGTATCCTCAGTCGACCTGTATCCTCAGTCTACCTGACAAATCCATTCAGCCCGTATCCTCAGTCGACCTGTATCCTCAGTCTACCTGACAAATCCATTCAGCCTGTATCCTCAGTCTACCTGACAAATCCATTCAGCCTGTATCCTCAGTCTACCTGACAAATCCATTCAGCCTGTATCCTCAGTCGACCTGACAAATCCATTCAGCCTGTATCCTCAGTCGACCTGTATCCTCAGTCTACCTGACAAATCCATTCAGCCTGTATCCTCAGTCGACCTGTATCCTCAGTCTACCTGTATCCTCAGTCTACCTGTATCCTCAGTCTACCTGACAAATCCATTCAGCCTGTATCCTTAGAGAGAAGGGATCGGCATGTTTGATGGAGGTGGGGGCAAGAAAAATAAATCATAACTCCTCATGACATGCGTACCCACACACACAGTCAGAGGGCCCAGTAGCCTTCACACAGTCAGAGGGCCCACTAGCCTTTAGTCGGCCCTAAGCTAAATGTTTTAGTGGACCCCCTCTTGACAGTGGACAGAATTGTTTTTTTTTTTAAAAGCAGTTTTAAAGCAAGTTTGCTGCAATTTTACACATTGTGGAGGAGAGAAGATTTAGCCACTTTAAAACTGATTTCATGCAATTCTACTCATTTTGCCATGGGGCGGAGAAAAGGTTTGCAGTTTTTAATATGATATCTGAGTGAGAGTGACTAACGATATCAAATGGTAGCCCCCCCAGTAATTAGACCATGATTACTACAGGTTTAAATAGCTGCCCACTAGACTAACTTACCAATCTAAAACATTTTTGCTGACATAAGAGAGAACTGTTGATACACAACCAAATTTAGAAAATTGCACCTTGTGTATTCTACTATTCAAACTCTCAATAGTAAGTTGAGACCCCGACTGAGTTCCTAAAAAATAAATAAAAAATAAAATGTTTTGGGGTGATCGGGGACATACAGCCAGTTGCCCATCCCTGCTCTAAATAAAACAACTACAAATTAATGAATAGGGTTTCAAAATTCTGGTAACTTTCCTAAAATTCCCATGTTTTCCAGAAATCCCTGTTGGAAGATTCCTGGAGTCAGAGGAAATAAGCAGAACATCCAGAATCCTCTGACCAGGATTTCTGGAGAAAAAAACCTAACATATTTTGGGAAGGTTACCTGAATTTTGCAACCCTATGAATGAATCAATAATATCTTCATATTAATCACAGATGAACGGTACATTCCATGCAATGTCACAAGCCAAATGATACTGAATGGAATTGGATATCAATTAGGTAAACCCATGTCCAGTGCTCTCACACACACCTGGTTGTGATGGTTCTGACTACAGTGGGACTGGGGATAGGTGCTACTGTGGAGTGGACCATCACCGTTTGTGAGGACATAGCAGGACCACTTTATATGTCCAGGAAAGAGGGGACAGACAGAGCAGTCAGACAGACAGAGACAAACAGAGAGAGATACAAACAGAGAGTTGAGGGAGAGAGTTGAGGGAGAGAGAGCGTTGAGAAACAGCAAGTTAAGAGATAGTGTCACCTTCTATTCACCAACTGTCCTCAAGCCAAATGTTTAAACCCTTGCTTTGTTAACAGAATGACCTTAGTGGCGCTCAGTAATGATCAGAGGGTGACGTACGTGTGAGCGATGTCCACTTCCTTGTTGGGGATAGGCTGTGTGTGCGAGCGGTCTTGGACTCGTAACAGACGCCTCTCACGGGACCGTGGTCTGGGAACGCTACCTGTGATCCTCTCTAGCTCCTGTGAAGGGAATCGAAGAGGAACAGTCCCAAGGAGTAAATCTCTGCTCATCAACGACATACATAAAACAATGGGAATATAATGTATGGACTGGTTTCCTGGACACGGATTAAGCCAAGTCCTGGACTGAAAAGGAGGCCCAAAGGAGGATGTCCATTGAAATATATTTTTAGTTCAGGGCTTAATCTGTGACGGGGAAATTGTCCCTAAATGTAGACAACTACACACAAGGCAGATACTGTACCCTAAAAAGGGACCTCTTAGCAGCCACACTCATCTTAGCTCTCTCATCAAGCTTGTCTTCGTCAGCTGTGAAAAGGGAAGGGCAGAAAATGGATGACAATGTCAGATCACAACATAAACCACGTTTCCATCCAACCATGAATTAATTACCTGACGCATGAAAAAAATACAAATCCCGACCGGGCAGATGGAAACACGATGCCGGTACAATTTCATAAGAAAAGCCGTCAGACATTTTGTTTGTCGGTAAAAATAATTATGCGAGAAATGGCGGTGGGAAAAATCTTTATGGGCAAATATTGATATAAAAATCATCATAAAGGGAATTTTGAGTCGCGCGATATGTTGTGTGGTCCTCCCCACTAGGACTCGGGGAAAGCCTACAGTTTATTAGGCTACAGATTAAATGAACTTCACAGGATGCTCCTATAAATATATCAAGGGTCTTATTCTGGTGACATGATGGATGCTTGACTGCTGTTTGACAAATAATAAATCGCTCCTATCTATAATAATCTCATAGTGTAGGTAGCCTACCCACACTGTAATTGCCAGCTGTTGGCTAGAGCAGTTTGATGGAAACACATCTCTGGAGGGAAAATGCGCATATTGTCTTTTGCAGATTTTAGAACATTTGCATGAAAATCTGTCACAAATTACTTGGTGAAGAGTATAATGCTTTGGAATATTGCTAGGATGCCAACACTCTCACGAGTTCGAACCCCCATAGCTGTCTACCTCATTTCCCTCCTTCAGGGAACAGTAGTTAAATTCATAACTTTGTGAAGTGTTTGTGTGTGTATTTCCCTGACTGACAAAGTCAATTCATCTAGGCAAGTTTAGCTATCGTTCACCTCAACCCCATTAGATGGGGAGGCAACTAAGATGTTTTTTTTTTAAATTAAGAGTGTTATTGGTAACTAAATTAAGCAAATCTCCATGGATACTTGCCTTCTGGGTTCTGTAGCTCTATTGGAGTCATATGTGACCTGAGGGACAAAACAAAGACAAAATTCAATAGTGGTCTTTTTCTATAAGACACAATACAAATGACCCACAAGAGAACAAACAATCCCAAGTATTGAGAGCTTAAAAATCCATCTAGCCTCCAGCATGTATCACACCCACTGGTGATCTTACCATATGTGGTAACCTTATGTGTATTATCCAGTCACTCAGGTCCTTCAATACCCATCAGACCCCAGCCATCCAGCCCTTCTGTTGAGGTGATGGCTATGTCCTATACTCTCACCTATCAGACTTCATCCACTCTGGGCTACGTCCTATACTCTCACCTATCAGACTTCATCCACTCTGGGCTACGTCCTATACTCTCACCTATCAGCCTTCATCCACTCTGGGCTACGTCCTATACTCTCACCTATCAGCCTTCATCCACTCTGGGCTACATCCTAATACTCTGACCTATCAGCCTTCATCCACTCTGGGCTACATCCTAATACTCTGACCTATCAGCCTTCATCCACTCTGGGCTACATCCTAATACTCTGACCTATCAGCCTTCATCCACTCTGGGCTACGTCCTAATACTCTGACCTATCAGCCTTCATCCACTCTGGGCTTCGTCCTAATACTCTGACCTATCAGCCTTCATCCACTCTGGGCTACGTCCTAATACTCTGACCTATCAGCCTTCATCCACTCTGGGCTACGTCCTAATACTCTGACCTATCAGCCTTCATCCTAATGCTCTGACCTATCAGCCTTCATCCTAATACTCTGACCTATCAGCCTTCATCCACTCTGGGCTTCGTCCTAATACTCTGACCTATCAGACTCTAGCCACTCTGGGCTACGTCCTAATACTCTGACCTATCAGCCTTCATCCACTCTGGGCTTCGTCCTAATACTCTGACCTATCAGACTCTAGCCACTCTGGGCTACATCCTAATACTCTGACCTATCAGCCTTCATCCACTCTGGGCTACGTCCTAATACTCTGACCTATCAGCCTTCATCCACTCTGGGCTACATCCTAATACTCTGACCTATCAGCCTTCATCCACTCTGGGCTACGTCCTAATACTCTGACCTATCAGCCTTCATCCACTCTGGGCTACATCCTAATACTCTGACCTATCAGCCTTCATCCACTCTGGGCTACGTCCTAATACTCTGACCTATCAGCCTTCATCCACTCTGGGCTTCGTCCTAATACTCTGACCTATCAGCCTTCATCCACTCTGGGCTACGTCCTAATACTCTGACCTATGAGCCTTCATCCACTCTGGGCTACGTCCTAATACTCTGACCTATCAGCCTTCATCCACTCTGGGCTACGTCCTAATACTCTGACCTATCAGCCTTCATCCTAATACTCTCACCTATCAGCCTTCATCCACTCTGGGCTACATCCTAATACTCTGACCTATCAGCCTTCATCCACTCTGGGCTTCGTCCTAATACTCTCACCTATCAGACTCTAGCCACTCTGCAGAGGTGATGGGTTGGGTCCTAAACCTCTCAGAGGACTTGCGGTTGTCCCCTGGGTTGATATAGCGCCGCGGCCTCCTTGCCACACCACGCTCCCGATCAGCGCTCACAGCAGCCGGATCTACTTCCATAGCAGTTAGCTCTACTTCAGTCAGCTCCCTTTTAGGGTCGTGATTAGGGATGGATATAACGACGACGGCAGCATAAAATGAGAATAATGTTGAGAGATCAAATGGGCAGTTCGAGATTGATGATGCGTTTAGTACGTATTCCACAGCAATCCAAGTTAGAGCACGATCACACCCCAAAAAATATTATCTGTCCCCAAAATCTGCGAATTTGTCAGCAGCCCAATTGTGTATGAACCCTCACACAGCACAACATGCAGCAACAAACCACTCATGTTTGCCCAACAGGCTGACAGAATGTCCAAGCAGGTGGCTTAACAAATAGTAAGTTACACCTCAAAACAGGCCTAGATCTCAATATCATGTTTGACTATGCAATACACTGCCCTAAAATGCACACAAGTGCCAACACCTGGTATCCATGCTGTTCCACCTACAGCTCTGGCTTCCTGTTGGCGTTCTCCAGGTACGAGTGTCGGAGCTGGGCCACTACGACCCTGGTGTCCAGGCCTCCCAACTCCCCGTTGGGTAGCACCCCCATCGCCACCCCTCCCTCCCTGGCCAGCTGGGCTGCTGTCCTCTCCATGCTCCTGTCGGCAGCCGGGCGCTGGCTCACGCCGATGTCAGACATAGAGCGTGTGCGGACCTTGGGCTTGGGGGGCCTGCGTGTCCCAGCTGGCTCCATGCTACTGGGTTTGGCCTGGGGGAGGGAGGCGCCACTCTGGAGGTAGACGGCCGAGTTACTGCCTCTATGTTGCCCAGGCTGACACTGGCTCTGCTGGCGGAGGGGCTGCTGTCTGGGCTGGGCGTGGGAAGAGATCTCCATGGGCCTGGCTGGACCGGTCTCCTCGGTGTCCTGGATGTGGCTAGACCAGTGCTGTGGTTGCTGCTGGACCCTGTCCTGAGGCCTAGTCTCCCACTCTTTTGAGTCCTCCCGACTGGTTCTCCCCTCCCTGGTGCCGTAGCTCTCCCACTCCATGCCGGTTGAGGTGGCAGAGTCGTCCCGGCTGCTGCCTGGGACCAGCTGGGGCTCCCCTCTCTGGGGCTCGTCCACACTCTTCTCCCTGCGGCGGATGTCCGAGGGCAGCACGGCCTTCCTGCTCTTTAGCAGACCCTCAGTGAGGACCTCTTCTCTCAGCACCTGCCTGCCCTCCATGTGGGTCGTGTAGATGTGGTCGGCACTGATCTTCCTCCTCGGGGGCACCACCTCCACCACCAGGGGGTCCATGGGGGTTCGCTGGTGGCCCAAGGCAGGGCCTGATGTGTGGGTGTGTGGTACTGACGCATGGTGGTCTGGGATGTGGACGTAGGCAGGCTGGGAGGGCTGAGAGGAAGGGGCAGTCTTTTGATAGGTGACAAGGTCAGAGTTGTGACCGCGCTGGGACAGGTGGTGAGCTGTGGTGGTGTGAGCCCGATCACGCTGTCTGTTCACTCTGGGCTCTGGAGCCAGAACCCGCTTTGCTGGGACCATTTGGACTCCACTGTCATCTTTTGACATTCTCTCTCTTACTCTGGTTCTTAAAAAGGGGGAAGAATGGATGAACTAACTTCAGATATCAAAGGCTATAAAACAGACACCCAAATAAACTATAGTCAGTGCCCTTGTTGTTCCAAATGTCACCGTATTCAATTCATAGTGCCCTATGGGCCCTGGACAAAAGTAGTGCATTATATAGGGAATAGGGTTCCATTTGGGATGCACACCAAGTCAACTATAAAAAAGTGATCAAATCAAGTGATTATTAATTTAAGAATGACATTAATCTAGGGTCAAAAAACAAGGATATAAGGACAACAGTAGACAAATAACATCCATCTGACTGACAGAACGGTGTCACAAGTTCAGCTAGTGACATCAGGCTCCATGTTGTAGTTCAATACTAATCCTTGCCGAGTCATCTCTAGCTCACTCTAAATTCTCTTGGCCAAAGTGTGAGCAAGCCTAAACTATTTTCCTGTTCAGGTCATGTTAAGCTGTGTCCCAAATGTCACCCTATATAGTGCAATACATTTGACCAGGGCGCTGGTCGGACCAAATAGGGAATAGAATGCCATTTGGGATTTATCCTTAATCTCCTCGTACACCACTAAGCCAACCCTGATTGATGGGCTGCTGCTTCATTTGACAAGGAAAGAGTTTAAACAGTATACACGCTACACAGAGACAGCACATCTCCATTTAGACCTAACACTTAACCCAGCGTTACTGGGAAGATCAGTCCACACATCCCGGTCTGACAGTTCTATCATGCCAACCATCCTTTTCCCTCACGGCAATCTGTAAAATGGTATAGACTCAGTTTGATGCCCTCTGAAGACGCTTATTTTGATGTTTTCAGTGGTATCGTTAACAAACACGCCCCCATAAAGAAAATGATAATTAAACAGGTTCAGCCCCTGGTTCGACCGTGATCTTGCAGAGTTACTCCACCTCAAGAACGGCATTTGGCGAAAGACTCGGGCACACGCCTACTCAGGCTGACTGGCTCTCATTCAAGCAAATGAGAAATAAGAGCACTCAGTCTAGTCATGGTCCACAATGCGGGTCTGACAGTTCTATTATGCCAACCATCCTTGTCCCTCACTGTCATGTTTGGCTTGACAAACACTAACAGAGATGGAGTTGGCAAGAGCACAAACAGATGTAGGATCAGGCTATGCTACATAAGTTGCACAAATCCTATGTTGGTTTGAAGTGATGGCCACTTATACACCCGGGAGGCCAAAGTTAGTTACTTTAAGGAGCAGTTCTCTCTCTGTGGGTCGAACCCCAAGAAGTTCTGGAAAACGGTTAAAGACCTGGAGAACAAACCCTTCTCACAGCTGCACATGTCCCTTAAAGTTGATGATGTGGCTGTTACTGACTAGGGGCACATGTCCCTTAAAGTTGATGATGTGGCTGTTACTGACTAGGAGCACATGTCCCTTAAAGTTGATGATGTGGCTGTTACTGACTAGGAGCACATGTCCCTTAAAGTTGATGATGTGGCTGTTACTGACTAGGAGCACATGTCCCTTAATGTTGATGATGTGGCTGTTACTGACGAGAAGCACATGTCCCTTAAAGTTGATGATGTGGCTGTTACTGACTAGGAGCACATGTCCCTTAAAGTTGATGATGTGGCTGTTACTGACTAGGAGCACATGTCCCTTAAAGTTGATGATGTGGCTGTTACTGACTAGGAGCACATGTCCCTTAAAGTTGATGATGTGGCTGTTACTGACTAGGAGCACATGTCCCTTAATGTTGATGATGTGGCTGTTACTGACTAGGAGCACATGTCCCTTAAAGTTGATGATGTGGCTGTTACTGACTAGAAGCACATGTCCCTTAAAGTTGATGATGTGGCTGTTACTGACTAGGAGCACATGTCCCTTAAAGTTGATGATGTGGCTGTTACTGACTAGGAGCACATGTCCCTTAAAGTTGATGATGTGGCTGTTACTGACGAGAAGCACATGGCTGAGCTCCTTAATCACCACTTCATTAAGTCAGGATTCCTATTTGACTCAGCCATGCCTCCTTGCCCGTCCAACATTTCCTCATCTCACAAATCAAAGTTTGTCACGTGCGCCGAATACAACAGGTGTTCACCTTATAGTGAAATGCGTACTTACTAACAGTGCAAAAAAAGGTATTAGGTGAACAATAAGTAAAGATATAAAATAATAACAGTAGCGAGGCTATATACAGTAGTGAGGCTATATACAGTAGAGGTTATATACAGTAGCGAGGCTATATACAGTAGAGAGGTTATATACAGTAGCGAGGCTATATACAGTAGTGAGGCTATATACAGTAGTGAGGCTATATACAGTAGAGAGGTTATATACAGTAGAGAGGCTATATACAGTAGAGAGGCTATATACAGTAGGGAGGCTATATACAGTAGGGAGGCTATATACAGTAGGGAGGCTATATACAGTAGGGAGGCTATATACAGTAGGGAGGCTATATACAGTAGCGAGGCTATATACAGTAGCGAGGCTATATACAGTAGCGAGGCTATATACAGTAGCGAGGCTATATACAGTAGCGAGGCTATATACAGTAGCGAGGCTATTAACAGTAGCGAGGCTATTAACAGTAGCGAGGCTATAACAGTAGCGAGGCTATAACAGTAGCGAGGCTATAACAGTAGCGAGGCTATAACAGTAGCGAGGCTATAACAGTAGAGAGGCTATATACAGTAGCGAGGCTATATACAGTAGCGAGGCTATATACAGTAGGGAGGCTATATACAGTAGGGAGGCTATATAAAGTAGCGAGGCTATTTACAGTAGAGAGGTTATATACAGTAGCAAGCCTATAACAGTAGCAAGCCTATAACAGTAGCGAGGCTATATACAGTAGAATTTTATATACAGTAGAATTTTACATACACTAACTTGCTGACTACACCACTCGCTGAAAAATACATTTAGAAATCTATATTATCCAATTATTGCACCCACACTGCTCACGCGCGCCAACGAGCATCTGCGTTGCCAAGGGCTAAAATAGAAGTCAGTTCTATTTCTGACGCAGATCGCTCTGCAAGACCTCAGGAAAAAAAAAAAAGTGTAGACCTCCACAAGCCTGGTTCATCCTTAGGAGCAATTTCCAAAACACCTGAAGGTACCATGTTCATCTGTACAAACAATAGTATGCAAGTATAAACACCATGGGACCACGCAGCCATCATACCGCTCAGGAAGATGACACGTTCTGTCTCCAAGAGATGAACATTCTTTGGTGCGAAAAGTGCAAATCAATCCCAGAACAGCAAAGGACCTTGTGATGATGCTGGAGGAAACCAGTTCAAAAGTTTCTATCCACAGTAAAATGAGTCCTATATTGACATAATCTGAAAGGCCGCTCAGCAAGGAAGAAGCCACTGCTCAAAACCACCATAAAAAAAGCCAAACAACGGTTTGCAACTGCACTTGGGGACAAAGATCATACTTTTTGGAGAAATGTCCTCTGGTCTGATGAAACAAAAATAGAACTGTTTGGCCATAATGACCATCGTTATGTTTGGAGGAAAAAGGGGGAGGCGTGCAAGCCGAAGAACACCATTCTTAGTGAAACACAGGTGGCAGCATCATGTTGTGGGGGTGCTTTGCTGCAGGAGGGACTGGTGCCCTTCACAAAATAGATGGCATAAGGAAGGAAACTTATGTGGATATATTGAAGCAACATCTCAAGACATCAGTCTGGAAGTTAAAGCTTGGTCGCAAATGGGTCTTCCAAATGGACAATGACCCCAAGCTTACTTCCAAAGTTGTGGAAAAATGTCCTAAGGACAACACAGTCAAGGTATTGGAGTGGCTATCACAAAGCCCTGACCTCAATCCCATAGAAAATGTGTGGGCAGAACTGAAAAAGCGTGTGTGAGCAAGGAGGCCTACAAACCTGACTCAGTTATACCAGCTTTGTCAGGAGGAATGGGCCAAAATTCACCCAATTTATTGTGGGAAGCTTGAGGAAGGCTACCTGAAACATTTGACCCAAGTTAAACAATTTAAAGGGCAATGCTACCAAATACTAATAGAGTGTATGTAAACTTCTGACCCACTGGGAATGTGATGAAGAAATAAAGAAATAAAAGCTGAAATAAATCATTCTCTCTACTAATATTATCCAGAGGAGTAGTGTTTTAAGTGTTTTTCACAAAATAAAAAATTACAGAAAATCCATCACGGTGGACCTTATGGGTCCCCGAGGCATGAGAAGGACATATGTACCAAATTTCATGAATTTTGGTCAAACTGTGTGAGGGGGGGTGACCTTACAAAGTGATAGCGCCACCATCTGGCCAATCAGTATATTTTTTCGTAAATGCCGCATCTCTATGGCAAGAGACATCATTCACCCAAGTTTCGTCAAAATCGGAGCAGTGCTGTCTGAGATATTACCTGCGACGTACGGACAGAGAAAGATTAACAGTCTCCTCCCGGATTTCATTGTGGGGGACAATTACTCAAGTGTGACCAAAGCATTCACTTGTGGCAGTTGTGTGCAACAGGTTTACGATTCTCTGATAAGCATGTTTGATGACATCTGAAAGATAGTGTCTTACGATGTTAAGAAAAATCTAAGTGGATGAAGCATGCAAAATGTTGATTACAAGTTAAGCACCTGTTAACTTGGAGATTACAAAATTATTAGGGGAATGCTAACTATGATTATATAATATCCACACACACTATTATAAGGGTATCCTTCGGGAGGATGGGTTAGGCAGGTGTTTTGGGGTCTACAGGTCAGACACACTCATACCGTACACAGACCTGGGTTCAAATACTATTTGAAATCGTTTCAAATACTGTATCTGTGCTTGATTGAACTTGCCTGGTACAGTGAAACCAATAGAAAGGTCTTGAAAGCGCAAACCCCGCCTACCTGGCACTCCAGGCAGGCTAAAGCAAACATTGAAAGTATCTGAAAGGTTTCAAATAGTGTTTAAACCCAGGTCTGCCCATACAATATGTTCCTACTACAGTACCTGGATGGCCAGCTGATAAGAGACTGAGAGGCAGCATCACCTTCGGAGTCTGTCTGGAGAGACCAGTCGCTCTGAGACAAGGCTGCCAGGCTACAGGAAAAGACAGACTGGGCCATTAGAACAACTACAGGTACCTACCAAAATAAAGGAAACACTTGAGTAAATGAGGAATACAAAGCAAACTGACAGCAGGTGCTTCCACACACACACACACACACACACACACACACACACACACACACACACACACACACACACACACACGGTTCCAAAGTTAATTAAGCAATTAACATCCCATCATGCTTAGGGTCACGTATAAAAATGGCAAGTTGCCCATTATATTGGCTACCAAGAAGAGATCTAAGTGGCTTTGAAAGAGGGGGTTCAAAGGAGGTTTAAAGTGTGTGTGTGTCTCAGTCACCAGATCTCAATTGAACACTAATGGAAGATACCGGAGTGGCTCCTGAGACAGCGCTTTACATCACCAGCAACAAAACACCAAATGATGGGATTTCTCTTGAAAGAGTTCCACACACTTGTAGAATCTATTTTGGCGTCACGTGGTGACCCAATGGCCTATTAAGACACTTTGTTGGTGTTTCCTGTATTTTGTCACTAACTAATGACAAATCATTTAATTCCTCAACTGATTTTCTCTCGGCTAACTAAGTACTGAGGTTCCTACCGCTGACCTGTCTAACTAAGTACTGAGGTTCCTACCGTTGACCTGTCTAACTGTAACTAGGTACTGAGGTTCCTACCGTTGACCTGACTTACTGTAACTAAGTACTGAGGTTCCTACCGTTGACCTGACTTACTGTAACTAAGTACTGAGGTTCCTACCGTTGACCTGTCTAACTGTAACTAAGTACTGAGGTTCCTACCGTTGACCTGTCTAACTGTAACTAAGTACTGAGGTTCCTACCGTTGACCTGTCTAACTGTAACTAAGTACTGAGGTTCCTACCGTTGACCTGTCTAACTGTAACTAAGTACTGAGGTTCCTACCGTTGACCTGTCTAACTGTAACTAAGTATTGAGGTTCCTACCGTTGACCTGTCTAACTGTAACTAAGTATTGAGGTTCCTACCGTTGACCTGTCTAACTGTAACTAAGTATTGAGGTTCCTACCGTTGACCTGTCTAACTAACTAAGTACTGAGGTTCCTACCGTTGACCTGTTTAACTGTCCGTATCAATGTTATGGTTAAAGTCTGACGCAACACTGGGCCAGGGACACACTGATAATGTATCTCTGTGATTCTGTAGCAGCTGGTGTTGTGTCCTCCTCGCAGCCTTTCAGGCCGGTGTTTACAGAACATTTGATACTGTCGGATTAGAATTTAAAGGGCTCATCTCCAAAAGGCACATTAGACATTTTCTCTGCTTCTGTGCTGGAAGGAGTCTCCCTGTTGCAACTTGTGTTAAACGAGATTGATTTACGATTGACTAATTCATCTGTGACTGCTCTTCTCTTAAATTCAGCTGAAAAAGACCCTTTAAACCCGTCTAGCTATAATAAGTACATAGTAAGTCTAGCTACATCGATATACTGGGCGTCAGCAACAGTATCACATCCTGAGTCTGTCTGGAGATACCAGTGGCTCTGAGACGAGGTTGCCAGGCTACAGGACAATACATAGTATTTTGAACTGTGCCATTCGACCTATACAATAACAGAGCAGGACATAATGGGCCTGCATAGTGTTTCAGACAGGTTAAAGATCATTTAGCCAGGCCTAGAAACACTAGACTTAGCAAGTGTAGCGATAGCAGTAGGCTGGCTAAATGGTTTCGTAACAGGCTATAGTATCTGAAACATGTGCTCTCTCCCCCTCTTTCTCTGGTCTGGCCTCAGGTCTAACTCACAGGGCAAGCTGTGAAACCCAACCCACTGAACAACCCCCCCCCCCCCCCCCCCCCCCCGTAATAGATAGTTCCCTCTACCCCCTCTCAAACCCACCCAGTACCCCGTCTAAGGACCCTGATGAGATACCCTGGCAGGCAGAGCACCTCCTCTATGAAACCAGAGCAGTGCTTGGCGTGATAGAACACTGTGACCAGTCTGGATACAGCCCCTACATGGCACAATTAACACACTGTTACCAAGGGCAACAACATACAGCAACTAATCCTTAAAGTGGTCAGTCAATGCTGAAAGCAACCCGAGTTGATACAGAGATCGAACTTATCTGAGAGCGCGTTATTATAATGGCCATGACCTAATCTGAACTCATAGAAAACATTACTGATGACCTGAAGGTTCAAGCCTGACTAAACAGCAGCAGCATTCATTAGTGTGAGGGTGTCTATTTTTTGGTATCTTATTAGGATCCCCATTCACTGTTGCAAAAACAGCAGCTACTCTTCCTGGTGTCCACACAAAACACGACATAATACAGAACATTAATAGACAAGAACAGCTCAAGGACAGAACTAAAAAAAATATATATAAAAAAAAAGGCACACATAGCTACATATTAATACACACAAACTATCTAGGTGAAATAGGGGAGAGGCGTTGTGCCGTGAGGTGTTTCTTCATCTGTTTTTTTAAACCAGGTTTGCTTTTCATCTGAGCAATATGAGTTCCATGCAATAATGTCTCTTTATATTACTGAACGCTTACTTGATTTTGTTCTGGATTTGGGGACGGTCTGTATTTTAGGCGTTTGTTCTTTCTACCAGCAACTTATTGGATGTGCATACAGTACATTTGAAACTCGATCCATTGATCAAACTCAATGGAGACAGAGTGCATCATAATAGCAAAGCGGATTTGAACTCACCCATGTCTGCTGAGGACAGCCTGAGCCTGCTGTTCGATGAACAGGTCCCCGGGGGAGGAGGACAGGGAGGCTCGGCGGGCTGTCAGGGGGGAGCTGGGGACGGCATCCACTCTGTAAGACTCCCTGGATGAGGCCCTGGATGAAGGGGGACTGAGATGCTGGTCCAGAGGGCTGGCTTGGGGAAGGGTCTGCTGGGGTTGGGTATGGAGGGTATCCTGTGGCCTACTGCTGGCTCCTCTGGGGCCTCCTGCCATTGTCCTCTCCTGGGCCAGCCGATAGTTCTCCAGATTCATCATCCTCTCCCGCTCTGAGAAGGTGGTGGCCCGGGTGGGCGGAGGGGCCTGGGTGGGCGGAGGGGCCTGGGTATGGGCAGAACCGTGGCCTGGGGCAGGAGCTTTGTCAGCCTCAGCAGGGTGAGCCTGCATGAAGACCCGGCCCAGTCTGGAGCTGTAGGGAGCCCTGCGAGAACTCTCCCTCCCTCCTTCTCTTCCCTCCTCCACCTCCTCTCTATCTCTCCTACGCTCGGTGACTGCTGGGGCCCCTCTGTCGGAGACGTCAGACTCTCTACGTGAGCGCGAGTAACGGGGGGAGTAGTCCATGTTGATCTCCTGATCCAGGACGACGCCGTAACGCTCAGAGAGTTGGCGACGGCGCTCGGCTTTGTAGCGGGCGATCCGTTCAGCCTTGGAGCTGACTGGGTCCACTGGGCCGCCAGAGAGGGATAGGACGGGCTCCGTGTGGGACTGGGCGGCTGGTCCAGGCTGGTCCTCCGGTCTGGCCCTGGACCGTCTGTCTGGGGAGGACACCTGCATCTGTGGGATCTCCATGTCTTCTCTGCTGTAACGTTTCACTGTGGAACCAGAGGGAGACAAACACACAGTAATGATGTGTCCCAAATGTCACTACTATAGTGCCCACGTTATGACCAGAGCAGTATCAAATTCAAAATCTGGACCTCAAAGCCAGTTCCACTGCATTTTCTTTTCATTGTTCCCCTCTAAATCAGGGACTCATTTAGACCTGGGACACCAGGTGGGTGCAATTAATTATCAGGTAGAACAGAAAAGCAACAGGCTCCCGACCAGGCTCCGGGTAAGAGTTGGATACCCGTGATATAGGGAATAGGGTGGCATTTGGAACACACAATAAATCATATGAACACAATAACATCAGAAAATCTTCGCATGACACGATGAGTTGGCAAGGGAGCAGAAACAGGTTGTCACCCAAACGTGGTCAGCATACATACCCATGATTGGCTCACAGGGGTCTGAGGCCCGGGCGTATCGTGGCAGGTCCTCCTCCAGGATACGGTTGACCACCAGGCCGGCACAGCTGGGCGTCAGGGCAGGAGGAACGTCACTCTCTACACCCTCCAGACGCCTGGCTATCCTCTCCTTCCTGCTTCATACCAGACAGGTGGATACAGAGATTACTGTGTTATCACATACTGAAACAGTTTGCTTATTTATTTAACCTTTATTTTATCAGAGAGTCCCATTGAGACCAAGGTCTATTTTGCAAGGGAGCCCTGCATCTCAACAATGCATCGGTAATACACTAACAAAACAAATAAATACAAATCATGAAAAACAACCACATTCTTCAAAAGGAAATCCCGGTTGGAAGATTCCCGGATTCAGAAAGGAATAAACAGGACATCCAGAAATCTTCAAATCAGAATTTCTGGAAAACCTGGACATTTTGGGAAAGTCAACAAAATTTTGTCACCCTACTGTAGTATCAGTCTGAGGTAACTATGACAGTGGATGAGGACTGAAAGGATGTATAGAAACGGTCTGAGGTAACTATGACAGTGGATGAGGACTGAAAGGATGTATGGAAACGGTCTGAGGTAACTATGACAGTGGATGAGAACTGAAAGGATGTATGGAAACGGTCTGAGGTAACTATGACAGTGGATGAGGACTGAAAGGATGTATGGAAACGGTCTGAGGTCACTATGCCAGTGGATGAGGACTGAAAGGATGTATAGAAACGGTCTGAGGTAACTATGCCAGTGGATGAGGACTGAAAGGATGTATGGAAACGGTCTGAGGTAACTATGACAGTGGATGAGGACTGAAAGGATGTATAGAAACGGTCTGAGGTAACTATGCCAGTGGATGAGGACTGAAAGGATGTATGGAAACGGTCTGAGGTAACTATGACAGTGGATGAGAACTGAAAGGATGTATAGAAACGGTCTGAGGTAACTATGCCAGTGGATGAGGACTGAAAGGATGTATGGAAACGGTCTGAGGTAACTATGACAGTGGATGAGGACTGAAAGGATGTATGGAAATGGAGGGACAGACGGAGGGTTGTCATTGTCAAGGGTTCTGAATCCACAAATGGAAACATACCTGTTCATGTCCAAATCAATAGAGACAACACTTTCAAAATGTTTCTTTAATTCTGAAACTGGGAAAGAAAAAGACAAAATTACAAAACATGATGGATGACAGTAACATTAGTCTATTATTGATATTTTAAAAGTATGAATCCCAAATAGCACCCTATTCCCTATCTAGTGCACCACTTTGGACAAGAGCCCTATGGGTCCTGTTCAGAAGTAGTGCCAAGGGAATAAGGTGCCACTAGGATGCAGTCCGTGTTCGGGATGCAACACACCTTTGGGAAGGACTGCCAGAAGATTTGCGTCGAGATCAGTAGCACTCCTTACCAGCGCAGTCTTGTCCCGGAATGAATAGTCGTTCTGAAAGCTGAAAGTTCAGATGAATCTAGCATCATATTATGAGACTTGCTATTCAAGATGTACAGGGCCTTCAGAGAGTATTCAGACCCCTTGGATTTTTCTACATCTTGTTACGTTACAGCCTGAATCTAAAATGGATTAAATCGTTTTTTTCCCTCATCAATCTACACATAATGACAAAGCAAAAACAGGTTTTTAGAAATGTTTGCTAATTTATTAACAATAAAAACTGAAATATCACAAGTATTCAGACCCTTTACTCAGTACTTTGTTGAAGCACCTTTGGCAGCGATTACAGCATGGAGTCTTCTTGGGTATGATGCTATAATCTTGGCACACCTGTATTTGGGGAGTTTCTCCCATTCTTTTCTGCAGAGCCTTTCAAGCTCTGTCAGGTTGGATGGGGAGCATTTCTAAAGGACATTCAGAGACTTGTCCGAAGCCACTTCTGCATTTTCTTGGCTGTGTGCTTAGGATCATTGTCCTATTGGTGAACCTTTGCCCCATTCTGAGGCCCTGAGCGCTCTGGAGCAGGTTTTCATCAATGATCTCTCTGTACTTGTTTCTCATGGTCTGAAAGTCCTTTAGGTGCAAACTCCAAGCAGGTTGTCATGTGCCTTTTACTGAGGAGTGGCTTCCGTCTCGCCACTCTACCATAAAGGCCTGATTGGTGGAGTGCTGCAGAGATGGGAGAACGTTCCAGAAGGACAACCATCTCCACAGAGCTCTAGAGCTCTGTCAGAGTCACCATAAGGTTCTTGGTCACCTCCATGAACAAGGCCCTTCTCCCCCGATTGCTCAGTTTGGCCAGACGGCCAGCTTTAGGAAGAGTCTTGGTGGTTCCAAACTTCTTACATTTAAGAATTGAGGCCACTGGGTTCTTGGGGACCTTCAATGCTGCAGAAATGTTTTGTTACCCTTCCCCAGATCTGTGTCTTGACACAATCCTGTCTCGGAGCTCTACGGACAGTTCCTTCAACCTCATGGCTTGGTTTTCGCTCTGACATGCACTGATCAACTGTTGGACCTTATGTAGACAGGTGTGTGCCTTTCCAAATCATGTCTAATCAGTTGAATATACCACAGGTGAACTCCAATCAAGTTGTAGAAACATCTCAAGGATGATCAATGGAAACAGGATGCACCTGAGCTCAATTTTGAGTCTCATAGCAAAGGGTCTGAATACTAATGTAAATAAGGTATTTATTTGTTGTTTGTTTATGTTCTCTTTGTCATTATGGGGTAGTGTGTGTAGATTGAGGAATTGTTTTTATTGAATCCATTTTAGATTAAAATTAAAAAATTAAAGTAACAATGTGGAAAAAGTCAACTGGTCTGAATACATTCTGAAGGCACTGTATTTCAGTGTTCAGCAAGGTACCAACACAAATTCATACAGGATACATCTCACGTAACGGATATCAAATTACTCTAGTCATACATGTCCTTGTCTCAGACAGAACAACCTATAGGGGCAGGATCCCACCTCCTGTTTCTGTCGTGTGAGGCAGCTTGATATACAAGTACACCTCTTGGACAGGACGCTAGCCTAATCGCAGGACGCTAGCCTAATCGCAGGACGCTAGCCTAATCGCAGGACGCTAGCCTAATCGCAGGACGCTAGCCTATCGCAGGGCCACAATCTATCTTCAAAATGCGGAGTGTCAAGCAGAGAGGAATAGGGTTCAATTTTTTGACTCTT
Organism: Oncorhynchus clarkii lewisi; assembly: GCF_045791955.1. NCBI lineage: Eukaryota > Metazoa > Chordata > Actinopteri > Salmoniformes > Salmonidae > Oncorhynchus > Oncorhynchus clarkii. The sequence continues at coordinate 39,672,265 of NC_092174.1, forward strand.
TGGTCCAACTCAAAATGAGATGGAATGTCCAACCTTCCAATCTCAGGGCGGACACCAACCACAAGGCCACGGAGTTGGTGACGGTAATAAACCATTTGAAGGTTGTGAAGGCAACATCATGTCTACTACTATTACTATATTCACTGCCTTTAAAAGGGTCGATCTGCAGTTGCTACATACCTTTTTGGACTTAGAAATTAATGATATACTGTATACTCATGAATTCTCAAAGAATATAACTTACAAATGCCTCATGTGCTTAGTTCAACTGACGTACCCCATCAGAGTACAAATGTTGTTTTACTCCAATGTTTGCAAACAACCACAATGTAAGCACGTGAGCCTTAAAACATGGTCAAATCTATAAATTGTAATATCATGGATGGTTAGTCTTTGCATCCATAGCTCTGTCTATACATTTGAGAGTGGTTACATTTCTCCAGACCCATCCCTTAGCTTTATACCGACCACTTTGTTATCGTTTCAACTGCAGATTGTCCCTTTAAGGGAATAAACATCTGGTCAGTCCCCATGGTCAGTGCAGGTAATGTTGTACTATGCTGAGCCATCCACTTCCGTGAGGGAGGGAGGGATCTAGCTAAGAATGAGGCTAACAAGACCTGGCACAGGTTAACCCCTAACCCCAACATGGCCCACCTCCAGGAAACTATCAGGATCATGTATCAGTGGCTTTATAGAGGGGAATGAAAAGGATACATACCCAGGCAAATATCTTCTAAACATCTCTGCTGTCACAATGACACAACGACTCAGACCCTCTTACTTGTCAAAAGATTTTACAATGGTCCCCAGTGCGAAACAGTACTCTATGACACATTACTGAATGATCACATGACTAGCTTTGAACAAATTAAAGGATGGAAATGCTTCAGTTTCAGGAGTATGTTAATTCCATCCGGATAGAAAGAGACTACTGAATATGGCAGACAAAGCAATCCTAATAGAGGAGCTACAGTTCTTCTGTTCTCCCATTTGAACAAAGCATCTTGGGATAAGCTGCTCCAAGTTTGTCCATCGTTTAATGCTTACTAGGCCAGAAAGACGAGTCTTAAACCAGTCTGAAGAACCTACCGTTATCCTCATCTACCCCCTTTTCCTGACGATATGGCATATACAATAGTCGAGTCCCAAATGGCATCCTACTCCCTACAGTGCACAACTTCTTACCAGGGCCCAGACGACTGTATCTAGGCTGTTTTTCATTCATTTAATTTTTTTTACAGTTTAGGAAAGTACAGACTCTGAGCTTAAAACATGGGGAAGAAGTTATACTGCTTTGAAAGTTGATAAACGTGAGTAGAGCATGACACATACTGGTAAGTGCATACAAAATGGTTTTCCCTACCTCAGACCTTCAGTTGGCAGTGAGGTTGAAGTGCAGAGTTTGACTGGAGCTTCAGTTGGCAGTGAGGTTGAAGTGGAGAGTTTGACTGGAGCTTCAGTTCCAAAGCCTGGAGAGAAACAGAGAGGAAAAGTCCATACTATCAAAAATGTGCCATTGATAAATGGACAAAAAAAAAACTGGAATCCACCATGTTTAAAAATGATCAATTCTCCCACTGCAATCTGTTCATCATAATCTAAAATGGAAACATTTAGGGAATTACACACTTTCGATAACCAGAACTAGACTCCAGCCTAAATAAGGCATTCACTCCTGAAATCAACAATAACCCTCTTCTCAACAGAGTCTAATAGCATTAGTCAAGAGCTGTGAAAGTAAAGCTACACTACATGTCCAAAAGTAATTAGTGATTTTGGATATTTCAGCGACGCCCGTTGCTGACAGGTGAATAAAATCGAGCACACAGCCATGTAATCTCCATAGACAAACATTGGCAGTAGAATGGAAGAGAACTGAAGAGCTCAGTGACTTTCGACATCAATAGGATGCCACCTTTCCAACAAGTCAGTTTGTCAAATCTCTGCCCTGCTCTAGCTGCCCCCAGTCAACTGTAAGAGCTGTTGTTGTGAAGTGGAAACGTCTAGTAGCAAGGGGAAGTGGTAGGCTACACAAGCTCACAGAACGGGACCGCCGAGTGCTGCAACACTCACTATCGAGTTCCAAACTGCCTCTGGAAGCAACGTCAGCACAATAACTGTTCGTCGGGAGCGTCATGAAATGGGTTTCCATGGCCGAGCAGCTGCACACAAGCCTAAGATCACCATGTGCAATGCCAAGCTTCGGCTGGAGGGGTGTAAAGCTCGTGCCATTGGACTCTGGAGCAGTGGAAACGCGTTCTCTGGAATGATAAATCATGCTTCACCATCTGGTAGTCTGACAGACGAATCTGGGTTTGGCAGATGCCAGGAGAACACTACCTGCCCGAATGCATAATGCCAACTAAGGTTTGGTGGAGGAGGAATTTTTCATGGTTCGGACTAGGCCCCTTAGTTCCAGTGAAGGGAAATATTAACACTATGGCATACAATGACATTGTCGATGATTCCGTGCTTCAACTTTGTGGCAACAGTTTGGGGAAGGCCCTTCCCTGTTTCAGCATGACAAAGTGAGGTCCATACAGAAATGGTTTGTCAAGATCGGTGTGGAAGAACTTTACTGGCCTGCACACAGCCCTGACCTCAACCCCATCGAACACCGTAGGGATGAATTGGAACGCCGACTACGAGCCAAACATATTCGCCTCATTTTTATTTTATTTAACTAGGCAAGTCAGTTAAGAACATATTTTTATTTACTATGACGGCCTACCCCAGCCAAACCCTAACCCGGATGACGCTGGGCCGATTGGGAGTCCCATAGGGCAGCGCACAATCACGGCCGGTTGTGATACAGCCTGGAATCGAACCAGGGTCTGTAGTGATGCCTCTAGCACTGAGATGCATTGCCTTAGACCGCTGCGCCACTCGGGAGCCCACATCAGTGCCCAACCTCACTAATACTCTTGTGGCTGAATAGAAGAAGTGGAAAAGCCTTCCCAGAAGAGTGGAGGCTGTTATAGCAGCAATGGTCCAACATCTAGTGGAAAGCCTTCCCAGAAGAGTGGAGGCTATTATAGCAGCAAGGGGGGGGGGGGGGGGGCAACTCCATATTAATGCCCATGATTTTGGAATGAGATGTTCAACGAGCAGGTGCCATGTAGTGTAATCAGCGGGAAAGGAAACACTGTCTTGCTCTCCAACCAAGGTGCATTCATTAAATAAGCATTTTTATCAACTCCTGTCGTCCAAAAATAAAGCTGGTCCAAAAAGGTAAAACCATTCCCATCTAGTTCTGGCTAAATAGGTACACCATAGCATAGTTGACAGTCCCTCTACTCCAGGCAGGCAGCAATATAACCCTGTGGTGAAGTTTCTCCCCAGTATAGGAGCAGGTCAAGTTACTGGGCAAGGCTCCTCTACCCTAGAATACACCTGTATTCTGGTTATTGGTTATTTTGGCCCCATAAGCCAATGGATGACGACAAAGAGGGGTGGCCCAGCCAGGAGGGACGGTGGGAGTGTTGGTAGTTGTAGGTTATTTAGCCTCCATTTAACCAGGTAAGTCATTGAGAACACTTACATTTTACAATAAAGAATAGACCAAGACAGAGCAATGAACTGTGCAGCAAAGCAGTGTGTGTGTAGGTGTTGTCATGGGTGGTGATGGAGCGATTAGAGTTGGCCTGGGAGTGTTAGTCAGGTCGTCTTAAGTCCAAGGCAGACGTTTTTAAATCTCAATATTGAATAATTTCTGGTTAACAATTAAGTACCTAACTGTGATCGATTTCAATAAAAAATTTGAAAAATAGCTTCTTAGTAAAGATCAATTTCTCAAATAAGAATTTTGCTAGGACTGTCTGGGAGTGGTGCGAGTGGGGAGGAGAAAACTGAAAACTAGCTGTGATTGGCAGAGAGGTTAGTAACTCTGTTTCTTATTGGTTTATCAACTCATTTACCGCCTAGTGATACCATCCACCCAACCAAAACAGGTGGGATTTCAGGCAGTCTTTTCAAACAGCTCTTACTCTAAAAGGGCACTATCATTTTCACAATGTCACAGTATTATTCCAACCCCCAAAAAATTAGGAACACCTGCTCTTTCCATGACATAAACTGACCAGGTGAATCCAGGTGAAAGATATGATCCTTTATTGGATGTCACTTGTTAAATCCACTTCAATCAGTGTAGATGAAGGGGAGGAGACAGGTTAAAGAAGGACTTTTAAGCCTTGAGACATGGAAATCATGTTTTTGACTGCACTGGGCCTTTAAGAGATATGTCAGTCGCCCCACATCATGGCAATGTCTGGTTGCTTCGTGGGCAGCCGAGTGAAAAGAACATGCCCACGACAAGCTCAGGAGAAAGTGTCAAAAGTGAGCTCAGTGAATAGAGATTTTCTATAAATGCACAGAGGAAAATATCAAGTGGAAAATAGACTATGTTAAAATGGTGCTCGTCTTGTCCACACGCAGGCAGGCGTCACAGGAGCCAATAGAGACTAGAGTGTGTCATCTTCAGCAAAGATCATGCAAACCACCCTCTCAGTCATCCTCCAGTCTTATCTAGAGCCGTTTGTATTAGGCTTCTCCGATTAGGAGTGCTGATCCAGGATCAGGGACCCGCTGTCAATGTAATCTTACTCAATTTGATCTAAAAAAAGGCCAAACTGATCCTATATCAGCCCTCCTACTCTGAGAAGCTTGATACAGATGTAGGATCTTAATTTGATCACTCTTTTGCTGCTGAGACAGTATATGCATTCAAGGTTTAGAAAGGCTTCTAAAGTTTGTAATTTCCACACAAAAAATTGTCAGACTTGATTAGCCCCATCAACAAAATGTATCAACCCCTACAAAAAAATGTCCATTAATTATAATCCACATAATAACTCACATTTCCTGCTGCAGCAAACTGGCTCAAATTAAAATCTTACCTCTGTACATACAGTACAGCCTTTGAAGTGCGTGGAGGAGAGGGGTGTTAAGATTTGCTGCAATACAATGATTCATGGACAACAAAGGATAAAGCACCTGTTTAACACCAGGACAGTTTGAATCAGATGAGAAGTAAGAAAGAAACAGCAACTCAAAGTCCACGAAATGGACAGATGGACATCTGAGTAATTATTAACACACACAGTCGACACAGTAAAAAGCTAGTCCCCTCCTTAAGAGAGCATGCCCTTGGAATCTCTCACCTCTCTGCACAACACAAGATCAATTCCTTACCATGAGTGGACAATAAGTGCAAACAGTACTGCTAACAACCCCCCCCCCCCTCCTCCTCCTCCTCGTCCTTACCTTGCCCATCGAAACCGTATTTGACATGGCTGAGATAATTAGTGATCCATGGGTTCCGGAACATACTTGTAAGGAGGCTGAAGACAGACGGAACACACACACGGATGACAGGCCCCCTGTCCCGGGTGACAGCAGCTAACAAAGCTCAAAGACAGTCACAGCAGCAGTGATGCAGACAAACAGACACAGCCAGGCAACAGCACAGAGCGGGAGTGGATCTCCAGCTCAGACCACGCAGCAGTCTGACAGACACTATGTGTATGTGAGTGAGCGCAACCAGGGAGCTCAATGTAGACAGAGAGAGAGAATAGAGGGAGAGAAAGATGGAGACAGAGGGAGAGACAGAGGGAGAGAGAGATGGAGGGAGAGAGAGAGGCTCTGCAAGCAGGGTGCTAAACCTTCTCAGAGCCCATAATCAGATTACAGGCAGAAATTAGCCCTGATGATAAAACGCTGAAAGGGGATTGGAGGAAGGCGCCAGGAGGACTGATGAGAGAGGTGCATCCATAGGGCTCTGGTCAAAAGTAGTGCACTATATAGGGAATAGGGTGGGATTTGGGATGTAGGACAGAGGCGTATACTACAGCCAACTTGCAGCACTATTCTGAAATAATTTAATTTTTTTGAAAGATAAGCTTGCAATGGGCATGGTCTTATTGACTCAACAACCAAAAACACAGACTACATGATCACTACTTTTAACCTATGAGTCTACATTATACACTACGTGACCAAAAGTATGTGGACACCTGCTCGTCAAACATCTCATTCCAAAATCATGGGCATTAATATGGAGTTGGTCATAACAGCCTCCACTCTTCTGGGAAGGCTTTCCACTAGATGTTGGAACATTGCTGTGGGGACTTGCTTCCATTCCCCCACGAGCATTAGTGAGGTCGGGGACTGATGTTGGGCGATTAGGCCTGGCTCACAGTTGGTGTTCTAATTAATTCCAAAGGTGTTTGATGGGGTTGAGGTCAGGGCTCTGTACAGGCCAGTCAAGTTCTTCCATACCAATCACAACAAACCATTTCTGTAGGGACCTCACTTTGTGCACAGGGGCAATGTCATGCTGAAACAGGAAAGGGCCTTCCCCAAACTGTTGCCACAAAGTTGGATGCACAGAATCATCTATAATGTCATTGTATACTGTAGTGCTAAGATTTCCCTTCACTGGAACTAAGGGGCCTAGCCCGAACCATGAAAAACAGCCCTAGCTCATTATTCCTCCTACACCAAACTTTACAGTTGGCATTATGCATTCAAGCAGGTAGTGTTCTCCTGGCATCCGCCACACCCAGATTCCGCAGTCGGACTGCCAGATGGTGAAGTGTGATTCATCACTCCAAAGAACGCGTTTCCACTGCTCCAGAGTCCAATGGCAGCGAGCTTTACACCACTCCAGCAGACGCTTGGCATTCCACATGGTGATCTTAGGCTTGTGTGAGGCTGCTCGGCCATGGAAACCCACTTCATGAAGCTCCCGAACTAACAGTTATTGTGCTGATGTTGCTTCCAGAGGCAGTTTGGAACTCGGTAGAAAGTGTTACAACAGACTATTTTTACGTGCTATGCACTTCAGCACTCGGTGGTCCCATTCGGTGAGCTTGTGTGGCCTACCACTTCGAGGCTGTGACGTTGTTGCTCCTAGACGTTTCCACTTCACAACAACAGCTCTTACAGTTGACTGGGGGCAGCTAGAGCAGGGCAGAAATTTGACAAACTGACTTGTTGGAAAGGTGGCATCCTATGACCTCTTCAGTACGGGCGATTCTGCTGCCAATGTTTGTCTATGGGGATTGAATGGCAGAAAATCAATAGTTATTTCTGTTTTTAATCAAAGACAGGTGACTAACTCATTGAACCTGCTGTGTGACCAACCAGGAAGTCCGTTTGTAATCTCCTGCACATACACAGTCATTGGAAAGGTTTCAATAGTGCCGCACACAGAGGTGCAGACACAATCTAAATGAACACGAAATACCACTTGTCTAAGTCATCACAAATAGAGAGTGAGACTGTGGGGAAAGCGAGCGAGCGAGAGCGACACACAATACCTGCTAGTTATCAAAATCCAGAAAAGAACTGTTACAATGCTACAACCACCTAAAAAGGAAGCGACACCCACACAATCCACCACAAAGCCATCACCTACAGAGAGATGAACCTAGAGAAGAGTCCCCTCAGCCAGCTGGTTCTGGGGCTCGGTTCACAAACAGAGCCCCAGGACACCAACACAATTATGAGAAAGCAAAAAGATTTGACACTGGACAGAATAAACCCCCCCAAAAAGTGAGCAAATTGGAATGCTATCTGGTCCTAAGCAGAGAGTACACAGTGGCAGAATACCTGACCACTGTGACTGGCCCTAAGCAGAGAGTACACAGTGGCAGAATACCTGACCACTGTGACTGGCCCTAAACAGAGAGTACACAGTGGCAGAATACCTGACCACTGTGACGGAGCCGAAATTAACAAAATCCTTGACTACGTAGACTCCGTGAGCACAGCCTTGCTATTGAGGGAGGCCGCTCTACCCGGTCTTCTCTCCAGAGCCAGGTCTGCCTATATGCACACTACCCACAAAATAGAGGTGGAAACTGAGCTGCACTTCCTAACCTCCTGCCAAATGTATGACCACATTAGAGAGACATATTTCCCTCAGATTACACAGACCCACAAAGAATTTGAAAACAAATCCAATGTTGATGAACTCCCATATCTACTGGGTGAAATACCACAGTGTGTATTCACAGCAGCAAGATGTGTGGCCCGTTGCCATGGGAAACGGGCAACCAGAGGAGCACAACAAACATTGTAAATACAACCCATATTTATCCATTTATTTATTTCCCCTTTCATACTTCAACTATTTTCACATTATTACAACACTACACCGCCAATAATATAACATTTGAAACGTTTACACTTTTGGAGAGAGTAATGTTCACTAATGTTTCCCTTGTTTGTCTATTTCATTTGGCAATGTAAACATATGTTTTCCATGCCAATAAATCCCTTTGAATTGAGAAAGCAGGGAGAGAGAGAGGTATCTTCGCAGTTAAGAGCGTTGGGCCAGTAACCGAAAGCTGCCGGTGTGCCCTTCAGCAAGGCACTTAACCTCTTTGATCTCTAGGGGCGCTATTTCATTTTTGGATAAAAAACGTTCCCGTTTTAAGCGCGATATTTTGTCACGAAAAGATGCTCGACTATGCATATTCTTGACAGTTTTTGAAAGAAAACACTCTGAAGTTTCAGAATCTGCAAAGATATTGTCTGTAAGTGCCCCAGAACTCATTCTACAGGCGAAACCAAGATGATGCATCAACCAGGAAATGATCAGAATTTCTGAAGCTCTGTTTTCCATTGTCTCCTTATATGGCTGTGATTGCGCAAGGAATGAGCCTACACTTTCTGTCGTTCCCCCAAAGTGTTAGCAGCATTGTGACGTATTTGTAGGCATATCATTGGAAGATTGACCATAAGAGACTACATTTTCCAAGTGTCCGCCTGGTGTCCCTGCGTCGAAATTGGAGCTTAAAGCCAGGTGCAATTATTTTTCCATTTGAGAGCAAGGAGAAACCAGGCTTCCACGAAGGATATATCATTGAAGAGATATGTGGAAAAACACCTTGAGGATTGATTCTAAACCACGTTTGCCATGTTTCAGTCGATATTATGGAGTTAATTTGGAAAAAAGTTCGCGTTTTGAGGGCTGAATTTTCGTTTTTTTTTTTTTTTTTTTTTTTTTTTTTTGGTAGCCAAATGTGATGTACAAAACGGAGCTATTTCTAATACACAAAGAATCTTTTTGGAAAAACGGAGCATCTGCTATCTAACTGAGAGTCTCCTCATTGAAAACATCAGAAGTTCTTCAAAGGTAAGTTATTTTATTTGAAGGCTTTACTTGTTTTTGTGATAGTTGCCTGCTAAATGCTAACGCTAATGCTAACGCTAATGCTAACGCTAAATGCTACGCTAGCTAGCTACTGTTACACAAATGATTGTTTTCCTATGGTTGAAAAGCATATTTTGAAAATCTGAGATGACAGTGTTGTTAACAAAAGGCTAAGCTTGAGAGCTAGCATATTTATTTCATTTCATTTGCGATTTTCATGAATAGTTAACGTTGCGTTATGGTAATGAGCTTAGGTCTATAAATAGAATCCCGGATCCGGGTTTGGTCGTCGCAACAGGTTAAACTTAATTGCGCCTGTAAGTCTCTCTGGATATGAGCATCTGCTAAATGACTAAAAACGTAGCAAAAGCAGGGAGAGAGAGATGTCTGTATCAGATGCTCAACATGCTCTGCTCACACCTACTGTAATGGTCCAGGTCTAAACCACACGAAAACACTACAGTATGGAACACAAAGTGTTTACTATCTCATCCTGGAATATACAAGGTCTGAGGTCATATGCCTTTGGCCTTAAGAGCAGGAACCCAGACACGGTCATCCTACAAGAAACATGGTATACAGGAGACGGACCCACTGTTTGCCCTCTAGGTTACAGAGAGCTGGTAGTCAGATTAACCAAACTACCAGGTGTGAAACAGGGAGGAGACTCATTGGGTATGCTTATTTGGTATAGAGCAGACCTAACTCACTCTTTTAAATTAATCAAAACAGGAACATTTTGCATGTGGCTAGAAATGTCATTATTAATTATCTTAACAGAGAGAAATGAACTGTGTGTGTTACATAAACCCTGACTAGAATCCCTATACTTTAAATGAAGACAGCTTCTCCACCCTGGAGGGGGAAATCAATCATTTCCAGGCCCAGGGACATGTACTAGTCTGTGGCGACCTAAATGCCAGAACTGGACCTGACACCTTCAGCACACAGGGGGACAAACGCCTACCTGGATGTGACAGTATTCCCTCCCTCAGACACAACTATGACAGAACAACATCAAAAGGGACACAACTCCTGCAGTTCTGTCGCAGGCCGAGTCTGTACATAGTCAACGGTAGGCCTTGAGGGGACTCCTGTGGTAGGTACGCCTATAAGCTCATCTCCTGGCAGTAATACTGTTGATTCATTTATCACTGACCTCAACCTAGAGTCTCTCAGAGCATTCAGTCCGCCCACTAACACTCTTATCAGATCACAGCCCTACCCAATCATGAGGCATCAAAGCCAAAGGAACTGAATAATATTAAGAAATGCTATAGATGGAAGGAATGTAGTGTGGAAACCTACCAAAAAACAATTAGGCAACACCAATTTCAATCCATTTTAGATCACTATTACAGTGAGAAGTTAAGGTGTAAACTTGGCAGTAGAAAGCCTAAACTATATATTTGACCTCAGCTTTCCTATCAAATCTAAAAATGCCAAGCAGACAACCTAAGAAAATTAAAAACAATGACAAATGGTTGATGCAGAATGAAACCCTAAGAAACGTTTCTGAATTTCTATCTGACTAAAAACATAGAGACCCAGAAAACCTGAGCCGACACCTTCACTATGTTGAATCACTAAAACAATACAGAAATGTTCTATGGAAAAAGAAGTAACAGCACATCAGAAATCAGCTCAATGTAATTGAGGAATCAATAAAATCTAACCACTTATTGGAAAACTCTAAACAAAATGTCTAAAAAGGGAGATGGATAAACCACTTCTCCAATCTTTTTGTCCCTATAACAAAGAACAAACATCAAAAACATATACATGATCAAATACAAATCTTAGAATCAAGTATTAAAGACTACCAGAACCCACTGGGTTCTCCAATTACAATGAATGAACTACAGGACAAAATACAAACCCTACAACCCAAAAAGGCCTGTGGTGTTGACGGTATCCTAAATATACAGACCACAAATTCCAAATGGCTATACATAAACTCTTTAACATGATCCTTAGCTCTGGCATCTTCCCCAATATTTGAAACCAAGGACTGATCACCCCAATCCACCTCAGTAAAAACAACGTACTGAGCAAATGTCAAATGAGCTTTTTACCAAATTGCCGTACGACAGACCACATATTCACACTGCACACCCTAATTGACAAACAAACGAACAAACCAAAACAAAGGCAATGTCATCTCATGCTTCGTTGATTTCCAAAAAAGCTTTTGACTCAATTCGGCATAAGGGTCTGCTATATAAATTGATGGAAAGTGGTTTTAGGGAAAAACATACAACATAATACAATTAATGTACGCAAACAAAAAATTGGAAAAAAACACATTTCTTTCCACAGGGCTGTGGGGTGAGAAAGGGATGCAGCTTAAGCCCCACCCTTTTCAATATACAGTTGAAGTCGGAAGTTTAAATACACCTTAGCCAAATACATTTACTCAGTTTCACAATTCCTGACATTTAATCCTTGTAAAAATTCCCTGTCTTAGGTCAGTTTGGATCCTTTATTATTTTAAGAATGTCTAATGTCAGAATAATAGTAGAGACAATTATTTATTTCAGCTTTTATTTCTTTCATTACATGCCCAGTGGGTCAGAAGTTTACATACACTCAATTAGCATTTGGTAGCATTGCATTTAAATTGTTTAACTTGGGTCAAACGTTTCAGGTAGCCTTCCACAAGCTTCCCACAATAAGTTGGGTGAATTTTGGCCCATTCCTCCTGACAGAGCTGGTGTAACTGAGTCAGGTTTGTAGGCCTCCTTGCTCGCACATGCTTTTCAGTTCTGCCCACAAATTTTCAATAGGATTGAGGTCAGCGCTTTGTGATGGCCACTCCAGGACCTTGATTTTGTTGTCCTTAAGCTTTTTTTTAAATTTTTTTAATTTTGTCACAACTTTGGAGGTATGCTTGGGGTCATTGTCCATTTGGAAGACCCATTTGTGACCAAGCTTTAACTTCCTGATTGAGGTCTTGAGATTTTGCATCAATATATCTACATAATTTTTCATTCCTTTTGTGAAGTGCACCAGTCCCTCCTGCAGCAAAGCACCCCCACAACATGATGCTGCCACCTGTGTTTCACGGTTGGGATGGTGTTCTTCAACTTGCAAGCCTCCCTCTTTTTCATCCAAACATAACGATGGTCATTATGGCCAAAAAGTTCTAGTTTTGTTTCATCAGACCAGAGGACATTTCTCCAAAAAGTATGATCTTTGTCCCCAAGTGCAGCTGCAAACCTTAGTCTGGCTTTTTTAATGGCGGTTTTGGAGCAGTAGCTTCTTCCGTGCTGAGCGGCCTTTCAGGTTATGTCGATATAGGACTCGTTTTACTGTGGATATAGATACTTTAGTACCCGTTTCCTCCCGCATCTTCACAAGGTCCTTTTGCTGTTGTTCTGGGATTGATTTGCACTTTTCACACCAAAGTACATTCATCTCTAGGAGACAGAACGCGTCTCCTTCCTGAGCTGTATGACGGCTGCGTGGTCCCATGGTGTTTATACTTGCGTACTATTGTTTGTACAGATGAATGTGGTACCTTCAGGTGTTTGGAAATTGCTCCCAAGGATGAACCAGACTTGTGGAGGTCTACAATTTTTTTCTGAGGTCTTGGCTGATTTCTTTTGATTTTCCCATGATGTCAAGCAGAGGCACTGAGTTTGAAGGTCGGCCTTGAAATACATCCACAGGTACACCTCCAATTGACTCAAATGATGTCAATTAGAAGAAGCTTGTAAACTTCTGACCCACTGGAATTTTGATACAGTGAATTATAAGTGAAATAATCTGTCTGTAAACAATTGTTGGAAAAATTACTTGTGTCATGCACAAAGTAGATGTCCTAACCGACTTGTCAAAACTATATTTTGTTAAAAACGAGTTAATGACTCCAAACTAAGTGTATATAAACTTCCGACTTCAACTGTATGTATGTATATATTAGCGAGAGCACTCGAACAGTCTAGAATCTAAAGTAAAACATCTCCTGTTTGCTGATAATCTTGTCACACCCTGAAAGGTTTCACCTGTCTTGTGCTTGTCTCCACCCCCCTCCAGGTTTGCCCATTTTCCCCTGTGCACTTATACTTGTGATTTCGGTTGTCTGTTGCCAGTTCGTCTTGTCTCGTCAAGCCTACCAGCGTTTTTTCCCCGTACTCCTGTTTTACTCTCTAGTTGTCCTGGTTTTGACCATTCTGCCTGCCCTGACCCTGCCTGCCGTTCTGTACCTTGTGACACTGCCCTGGATTATCCACCTCTGCCTGCCCTTGACCTGTCGTTTGCCTGCCCAATTTTTGTAATTAACTTTTGTTATGTCAAACTGTCTGCTTCTGGGTCTTGTCCTGAGGTCTGATAGATCTGGTGCATCTGTCCCCAACCACGGAGGGCCTGCAGCAGCACCTAGATTTTCTGCACAGATTCTGTCAGATCTTGGCCCCGACAGTAAATCTCAGAAAGACAAAAAATAATGGTGTTCCAAAAGAAGGTCACGTTGCCAGGACAACAATACAAATTCCATCTAGACACCGTTGCCCTAGAGTACAAAAAAAAACTATACATACCTCGGCTTAAACATCAGCGTGACGGGTAACTTCCACAAAGCTGTGAACAAGCAAGAGAGACAAGGCAAAAAGGGCCTTCTATGCCATCAAAAGGAACATCAAAGTCGACATACCAATTAGGATATGGCTAAAAATCCTTGAATCAGTTAACCTGTTGGATCTCTGGGGGCGCTATTTCATTTTTGGATAAAAAACGTTCCCGTTTTAAGCGCGATATTTTGTCACGAAAAGATGCTCGACTATGCATATTCTTGACCGTTTTGGAAAGAAAACACTCTGAAGTTTCAGAATCTGCAAAGATTTTGTCTGTAAGTACCCCAGAACTCATTCTACAGGCGAAACCAAGATGATGCATCACCCAGGAATTAGCAGAATTTCTGAAGCTCTGTTTTCCATTGTCTCCTTATATGGCTGTGATTGCGCAAGGAATGAGCCTACACTTTCTGTCGTTCGCCCAAGGTCTTAGCAGCATTGTGACGTATTTGTAGGCATATCATTGGAAGATTGACCATAAGAGACTACATTTTCCAAGTGTCCGCCTGGTGTCCTGCGTCGAATTCGGTGCGTAATTGCCAGCTGCTTCCACTTTACCATTTGATTCAGGGGAGAAAGCATGTGTCCAAGAACGATGTATCAATGAAGAGATATGTGAAAAACACCTTGATGATTGATTCTAAACAGCGTTTGCCATGTTTTCAGTCGATATTATGGAGTTAATTTGGAAAAAAGTTCGCGTTTTGAGGACTGAATTTTCGGGTTTTTTTTGGTAGCCAAATGTGATGTATAAAACGGAGCTATTTCTAATACACAAAGAATCTTTTTGGAAAAACTGAGCATCTGCTATCCAACTGAGAGTATCCTCATTGAAAACATCAGAAGTTCTTCAAAGGTAAATGATTTTATTTGAAGGCTTTTATGTTTTTGTTGAAATGTTGCGTGCTGGATGCTAACGCTAATGCTAACGCTAAATCCTTTGTTTGCTAGCTACTGTTACACAAATTATTGTTTTCCTATGGTTGAGAAGCATATTTTGAAAATCTGAGATGACAGTTTTGTTTACAAAAGGCTAAGCTTGCGAGATGGCATATTTATTTCATTTCATTTGCGATTTTCATGAATAGTTAACGTTGCGTTATGGTAATGAGCTTGAGTCTGTATTCCTGATACCGGATCCGGTATGGGGAGTTCCAAGAGGTTAAAGAACCCATTGCCATTTATGGTTGTGAGGTCTGGGGTCCGCTCACCAACCAACAATTCACAAAATGGGACAAACACCAAATTGAGATTCTGCAAAAATATCCTCAGTGTACAATGTAAAAACACCAAATAATGCAGAGCAGAATTAGGCCGATACCCACTAATTATCCAAATCCAGAAAAGAGCAGTTAAATTCTAAAATCACCCAAAAGGAAGCGATTCCCAGACCTCCCACGACAAAGCCATCAACTACAGAGAAATTAACCTGGAGAAGAGTCCCTTAAGCAGACCCCACAGAGCCCTAGGACAGCAACACAATTAGACAATTAGACAATCAAACAAAAAAAGTCATTATTTCCAATGTGTCAAGTAATTAACAAAAAAACTGAGCAAACTAGAATGCTACTTGGCCCTAAACAGAGAGTACACAGTAGCAGAATACCTGACCACTGTGACTGACCCAAACTTAAAAGGAAATCTTTGACTATGTACAGACTCAGTGAGCAAATGGGATGCACCTGAGCTTAGAGTCTCATATCACATGGTCTGAATACTTATGTCAATAAGGTATTTCTGCATTTTATTTTTAATAAATGTGCTGTCATTAATTTGTAGATAGATGAGGAAAAATATATAATTTAATCAATTTTAGAATAAAGCTGTAACGTAACAAAATATGCAAAAAGTGAAGGGGTCTGAATACTTTCCAAATGCACTGTACAGACATATGACATTTGAAATGTCTTTATGCTTTTGGAACTTTGTGTAATGTTAACTGTGAATTCAAGAGAGAGAGCAGAGAGAAGGAACACAGAGAGAGAGAGCAGAGAGAAGGAACACAGAGAGAGAGAGCAGAGAGAAGGAACACAGAGAGAGAGAGCAGAGAGAAGGAACACAGAGAGAGAGAGCAGAGAGAAGGAACACAGAGAGAGAGAGCAGAGAGAAGGAACACAGAGAGAGAGAGCAGAGAGAAGGAACACAGAGAGAGAGAGCAGAGAGAAGGAACACAGAGAGAGAGAGCAGAGAGAAGGAACACAGAGAGAGAGCAGAGAGAAGGAACACAGAGAGAGAGCAGAGAGAAGGAACACAGAGAGAGAGCAGAGAGAAGGAACACAGAGAGAGAGCAGAGAGAAGGAACACAGAGAGAGAGCAGAGAGAAGGAACACAGAGAGAGAGCAGAGAGAAGGAACACAGAGAGAGAGCAGAGAGAAGGAACACAGAGAGAGAGCAGAGAGAAGGAACACAGAGAGAGAGCAGAGAGAAGGAACACAGAGAGAGAGCAGAGAGAAGGAACACAGAGAGAGAGCAGAGAGAAGGAACACAGAGAGAGAGCAGAGAGAAGGAACACAGAGAGAGAGCAGAGAGAAGGAACACCGAGAGAGAGCAGAGAGGAAGAGAGAGCAGAGAGAAAGAACAGAGAGAAAGAACACAGAGCGAGAGCAGAGAGAAAGAACACAGAGCGAGAGCAGAGAGAAGGAACACAGAGAGAGAGCAGAGAGAAGGAACACAGAGAGAGAGCAGAGAGAAGGAACACAGAGAGAGAGCAGAGAGAAGGAACACAGAGAGAGAGCAGAGAGAAGGAACACAGAGAGAGAGCAGAGAGAAGGAACACAGAGAGAGAGCAGAGAGAAGGAACACAGAGAGAGAGCAGAGAGAAGGAACACAGAGAGAGAGCAGAGAGAAGGAACACAGAGAGAGAGCAGAGAGAAGGAACACAGAGAGAGAGCAGAGAGAAGGAACACAGAGAGAGAGCAGAGAGAAGGAACACAGAGAGAGAGCAGAGAGAAGGAACACCGAGAGAGAGCAGAGAGGGAGAGCAGAGAGAAAGAACAGAGAGAAAGAACACAGAGAGAGCAGAGAGAAAGAACACAGAGCGAGAGAGAGAGAGAGAGAGAGAGAGAGAGAGAGAAAGAACAGAGAGAGAGAGAGCAGAGAGAAATAACAGAGAGAGAGAGAGAGCAGAGAGAAAGAACAGCGAGAGAGCAGAGAGAAAGAACAGCGAGAGAGAGAGCAGAGAGAAAGAACACAGAGAGAGAGCAGAGAGAAAGAACAGAGAGAAAGAACAGAGATAAAGAACACAGAGAGCAGAGAGAAAGAACAGAGAGAGCAGAGAGAAAGAACAGCGAGAGAGAGAGCAGAGAGAAAGAACAGCAAGAGAGAGAGCAGAGAGAAAGAACACACAGAGAGAGAGAGAGAGAGAGAGAGAGAGAGAGAGCAGAGAGAAAGAACAGAGAGAGAGAGAGCAGAGAGAAAGAACAGAGAGAAAGAACAGAGAGAAAGAACAGAGATAGAGAGCAGAGAGAAAGAACAGAGATAAAGAACACAGAGAGCAGAGAGAAAGAACAGAGAGAGCAGAGAGAAAGAGAAGATTCCTCTTGATGAATGATATGTTAATGAGTTACATTACTGGGCACAAACACTGCACTACTATCAAACAGGGAAACTGTTCCTTAGGAGCATCATGCTTGCTGATGCACTGTTTGGGTGTTATCAGCGTTATCACATGTTAATACAGGAAGTCTAACATGCACACAAAAAAATAAGTTATTCCTGGAACCAAAAAGGGTTCTCCTATGGGGACAGCTAAGTTCCCTTCCACAGTGGTGTCATAATGACAAACATCCCAAATGACACCCTATTCCCTTTATAGTGCACTACTTTGACCAGGGCCCTATGATGACATGTGGGATGTAGTCCTCCTGTTTGGTGCTGCTACCCATGTATATGTGTGTGTGTGTGTCCATTATAGTGCTAGTAGTCAACACCCCAGAATCTAACTGCTTTGGAAACATACAGTGAATTAAAAAGATCAACACTGAGTAGAAAACCAAATGGCACCCTACGGTCCCTGGTCAAAAGTAGTGCACTATGTAGGGAATAGAGTGCCATTTGGAGTACAGCCTAGGTTCCATAATCAGCAGGGATTAACAGCAGACCAGTGTCGATTCCAGGCAAATTAGACCTAGCCTACTGTTGTCCACACCAGCAGAGTTAATGGAGACTCACTGCAGAACACTCCTTTACACAGTGAACACTAAAAACATGAAAGAACGTTTAACTGGCCTTCCCAATTAACAGTCAGAGTAAACATTTAACACACACCTCACGCCTCGCCCACCCCCCCCCCCCTCTCCACCCCCAGTAGACATCCCTAATAAGGCAAAGTGTTAGCTGATTGGCTGCCTGACGGCGGGAGTTCGTGTGTGTGCTCTTCCTCCCACTCCCTCACAGCAACAAACACGATCCTTCCTCCACAAAGCACCTCTGCCTGGACGTCTGCAACAGCCTCCCACACAAAATGTACAATTTCAAAACAGACGTCAGTGCCAATGGACACGGGGGGCTCCTTAAAAAGAAGTGGTTGAATGTAACCTCTAGCATAGGCTGTGTGTCGTCTCACCAGACCACAACGCTGCTTAGTTACCAAAATAAACAAGGATACGCGTGATGGGACAGGCTGGTGTGTGAACAGCACATGAATAGTGTGGGTATGGCCAGGTTAAGTGGGTTTTCAGACCTAAAACTAGGGCCAGCAGGGACAAACTATATTGGGTGCTTTTATGCAAAACTATCATTATTTGGCTAATGGGGACCTTGGGGGGGGGGGGGGGGGGGAGTCCAGTGGGGCCTCAAGGAAAAAAATGTGTCAGAAATACAGGGATTTCTGGCCCCAGTCATATTCGCAGTAAGATGGTACACTGTCAGAAATACAGGGATTTCTGGCCCCAGTCGTATCCGCAGTGTGTGGTTAGCTACAGGATTAGCCCCACGCTACAGCCACTCTCTGACTGCGTCTCCAGCCCATGCCCGGACTTTCACCTCATAAACCACAGCTGTTCAGTCTGATCTCACATCTCATCCATATTGTCTAATTAACCACATGGTCTTGTGCACTGCTCACCACCACCCTCTCTCTCTCTCTCTCTCTGAACAGAACAACAGTGTATGATAAGACGCCATTGTAAAGAAGTTGTTCTTAACTGACTTGCCTAGTTAATAAAAAAATTGTATAGATTTTTTTTTTTTTAATTGTAAACATTACACAGGGACAAAGGTATTTTCTTCACTGGTGTCGATGGTGTTTATAATAGTGTACGAACTTAGATGACAGCTGACCATGCTCACATGCTGCCTCATGAGTTGGCTAGGAGCTCGTTATTGCACATTCACGATAAAATGTAACCTTTGTAGGTCTCAAACGGGTTGTAAAGTTAGGACCAATATTATTGATAGTGTACTCCTTGTTATGTAAACTGATGCTGTGCTAAATGAGAGTCCGGGTCAGTCAGTGTAACCCTAAAGAACCTTGGTCAGATGACAGTATTGACTGGTCTAGGCCTAGTTGGTGTTAATGTCAGGCTAGTTTAAGACAGCCATCAGCCAGACAGCCGTCAGCCAGAAAGCTGTGCCTGTATGTTTCACATTCTGTCTGTAGCACTTGGAAGGACTTGTTGCACAAATGCTAAGCTGTGTACGTGCCTAAGAAATGCAATATTACGTATCTTTGTGCAATACTTAAAGACATATGGTCAGTATGAACTTAGTCAGATTGTCATTATGCTGTGGTTGTGTGTGTGTGTGTGGTGTCACAATGCTGAATCATCCATCATGGAGAAGCACATTTGAAGAACAGCAGCTTCCCTGAACATATCACCCCCCTCTGCTCCGAAAGCCTGTCCTCTCTCTGTTGATGCTCCGCAGAACTCCGTCTCTCCTCTCCACCACTCAGTCCTCCACTAATCTGTACCATATAAGACCAGGGAGAATCCTGCCCCGACGGCCCCCAAAATGTCAGCTCCAGTGATGCAAGCCAGAGAGAGAGAGAGCAGGAACGTGGTTCTCCTTCGGATACCAGAGTAAACATTCTGAAGGAGTAGGATGGTCCTCTGGCTGGCTGTGTGGAGCTGTCCTGGACAGGCTCAGCTCAGAGCAGCAGAACAATGCTACTCTAGACACACATCTTGGGCCAGAGCCTCCCTGCTTGCTTGGCTGGCTGACTGGCTGGCTGCCTACCTGCCTGCCTGACTGGCTGCCTACCTGCTTGGCTGGCTGGCTGCCTGCCTGCCTACCTGCTTGGCTGGCTGGCTGCCTACCTGCCTACCTGCTTGGCTGGCTGGCTGCCTACCTACCTGGCTGGCACCGTCTCCTAATAAAGGCAGAATGGAGAGACAGCCGGCCAGGGCCTGTTACTAAGGGGCAGAGGGGGTACAGGTAAAGTAACGTTAATAAGGGGGTACAGCTAAAGTAACGTTACTAGGGGGAAGAGGGGGTACAGGTAAAGTAACGTTACTAGGGGGAAGAGGGGGTACATGACTCGCCAAGCCACGCTTCTGTAACAGCCGCTATCTTAACCCGGAAGCCAGCCGCACCAATGGGTCGGAGGAAACACTGTTCAACTGACGCCCGAAATCAGCTTGCAGGCGCCCAGCCCACAACAAGGAGTCGCTAGAGTGCGTGAGCCAAGTAAAGCACCCGGCATCGAACCCCAGACTGTAGTGACGCTGCAACACTGCAATGCAGTGTCTTAGGCAGCTGGGCAACTCGGGAGGCGTGGTGGACCATTCTTGATACACTTAGGAAACTGTTGAGCATGGAATACCCAGCGGTGTTGCAGTTCATGACTCAAACCGGGGCGCCTGGAACCTACTACCATACCATTCAAAGGCACTTAAAATATTTTGTCTTGCCCATTCACCCTCTGAATGGCACACATACACAATCCATGTCGTCTCAATTGTCTCTAGGCTTAAAAATCCTTCTTTAACCTGTCTCCTCCCCTTTCATCTGAAGTGGATTTAACAAGTGACATCAGTAAGAGATCATAGCATTCCACTAGATTCACCCGGTCAATCTGTCATGGGAAGAGCAGGTGTTGATGTCTTGTACACTCAGAGTATACTGTACAGTACATCAAGACGCCATGTAGCGCACATCTATAACAGCTCTTCATCATGTGGAGGTCAAGGTAACGGTGCTCAAGAAATCAGTATAATGATTTCATCTCTGACATGTGAACGTCCTCGATCAGAGGAGGCTGGTGGTCAGAGATATAGAAGGACGGGCTCATTGTAATGCCTGCAATTGAATAGATGGAAAGGTTTCCATGTGTTTGATACCATTGCATTTATTACCATACCAGCCATTAAAATTAGTCGTATCACCGCCCACCAGCCACCACTGACATCAGTTGATAGTTGTCTATGGGGTTTCTGTGAGTAATTCCACTGCAGAGCTTTAGTTGTGACCACAGGACCGGGTGGAACAAAGTGCCCTATTCTTCACCATCGGTTTCCATAGCTGTTGGAAAATACCTACAACATGGCCGCAGGAAGTAGGGGTGCCGAGGGTGCTGCAGGAAGTAGGGGTGCCGAGGGTGCTGCAGGAAGTAGGGGTGCCGAGGGTGCTGCAGGAAGTAGGGGTGCCGAGGGTGCTGCAGGAAGTAGGGGTGCCGAGGGTGCTGCAGGAAGTAGGGGTGCCGAGGGTGCTGCAGGAAGTCGGGGTGCCGAGGGTGCTGCAGGAAGTCGGGGTGCCGAGGGTGCTGCAGGAAGTCGGGGTGCCAAGGGTGCTGCAGCACCCCTGATAAATAAAAATTATTTTTCAAACATTTTATCTCCCCAAAATGTGTTAACTAGGCCTTTAATTGTTCCTGTATGAGCAGAGGACAACACTCCTGCATGAGCAGAGGACAACACTCCTGCATGAGCAGATAAACAACACTCCTGTATGAGCAGATAAACAGGCATCTGTGTTTACTGGTAAGTATTGTAATTTGATCTTTAGAAAAGTACAGCCCTAGTATGCGATTGTAGAGAAGACAACCAGTAGAAAGCATAGTACCTGACCAAAGCCCAGGTTTAGTACCCGACCAAAGCCCAGGTTTAGTACCCGACCACAGTAATGCACAAGGTCAAAACCTGAAACATGTTCAGTGATCAGCCCAATAATCTCTCTTTTGTCCTTAAGTGTGCATTCTGGGACTGTTTGCCACAAGCAGTACATTTCTCCCTAGAACCAAAAGTTGTTTACATGTCCTCTTACCGGGCCAGTCAAAGACAACCGTGTGTGTGTGTGTGTGTGTGTGTGTGTGTGTGTGTGTGTGTGTGTGTGTGTGTGTGTGTCCTCCAGAGGGAGACAGGGTGAAGACAAGGTTAAGCATTCGGGCAGCAGTAACCCTCTTTATTGAGATGGAGATGACAGTGCAGGACTCTAAACAACATCAAGCAGCCCCAGATCCTTCCGGCAGGTCCTCATACTCACTGTCTACGTCCCAAACGGCACACTATTCCCCTACACTGGGGCCCTGGTTAAAAGCTGTGCACTTCATAGGGAATAGGGTGCCATAACAACAAAGACTTGGGGAAATGAAGGCTGGACCCGCTGGAACACACACACACACACATTGGAACCCATCCAAACCCATTCCTGCAGAAGCAGCTCCATAGCAGCCTTATTCAACTCATCTGATATTAAAACATACAGTAGGGTTTTCTATGAGGGAGCACACACAAAACAGAGTTAATATACACGACTCCTTTCAGACAGTGAGTATGGTCTTTAGAGCAGTGTGATCTATGGGCTGCAGTAGACAGGCGATGCCTCATTCTTAGCCCCATGCCAGCAGAGTAGAATCTGAGTTTAGTAGAATGACAGTTTTGG
Organism: Oncorhynchus clarkii lewisi; assembly: GCF_045791955.1. Classification (NCBI taxonomy): domain Eukaryota; kingdom Metazoa; phylum Chordata; class Actinopteri; order Salmoniformes; family Salmonidae; genus Oncorhynchus; species Oncorhynchus clarkii. Next base: position 39,694,822 of record NC_092174.1, read on the forward strand.
TTCCTCGAGTCACCACTAATTCTAAGAGCTTGTAGAGCCAAGCCCGTAGGCCTGTTGTCAGTAGAGAGATAAGCTGACAACTTTACATTTGTTAGTTTTATTTATTTATTCCCCGCTTCTGTGTAACTAGGCTAAACCACTGATGTCACGTAAGATAATTCAATCAATTATCTTTAGTCTACTGGAGCAGATGCCAATATTGCCTCTAATTCAAGACACTGCATACTTCAGTGATGTTACAGAGACTAAATGATGGAGCACTTCAATTCTGCTTATATCAACATCACGATCCGGGATTTGCATTTTGGGTCACATTCAATGAAGAGGTGTGCATACTGTACATCCTATGAATGATGCAATCCATTATATATATATTACACCTCAACATTGACAGATGAATTATTAAGACCAAGTACTAGACTAGCAAGTCTTCAGTAAACAAAAAGCGCTCTGCCTCTGCCTCTGCCTCTGCCTCTGCCTCTGCCTCTGCCTCTGCCTCTGCCTCTGCCTCTGCCTCTGCCCCGGGGCACCTACCTCCAAGGGGCCCTGGAAAATTATGCCGTTTTAAAGAAAATGTCCTGCTATTCTACACATTTTGCCATTCCTTATGGTGTGTTAATATGCTATTCTCCCCCCCCAAGCACATGTGCCCTACCTGCCTGTTCGGTAATCCAGCCCTGGCGAAGGTAACACGCACTTACTTTTCCTTGGTTCCAACTACATTCAATTCTCAGCATGACATCAACACCACGATTGTGAAAAATAACAGTTCAGGGTTTTGCAGCCAAGGAAGGAAAATACTCTTATTTGTCCAGCAGGGGGCGAGAAGTCTGGTCAGTAGTGAGCAGGCTGGAGGTACAGGAGGTGCAGATGGGACAGGGTTAGGGTCCACAACTTTCCAAAGCGGCACCAGGATCAAGCCTCATCCACGATGGAGAAGATCGTTTCAGCAACAACAATTATACAACAGTGCCTTACAGACCACTCTGGAGAGTGCAATAGGAATGAAATCAAATCCAGGAACGAGAGACATCAGAGAAAACATGAGGTAAGGAGGGGGGGGGGCAGAGAGAGAGGTAAGGATGGGGGGGGCAGAGAGGTAAGGAGAGGGGGGAACCAGGGAGAGAGCGGTAAGGAGAGGGGGGGAACCAGGGGGGGGGGGGGGGGGCCAGGGAGAGAGGTAAGGATGGGGGGGCAGAGAGAGAGGTAAGGATGGGGGGGCAGAGAGAGAGGTAAGGATGGGGGGGCAGAGAGAGAGGTAAGGAGAGGGGGGCAGAGAGGTAAGGAGAGGGGGGGGGAACCAGGGAGAGAGGTAAGGAGAGAGGGGGGGGAACAGGGGATGCTAAATAGGGATGCTAAAAAGAAGCAGGTGGTTCTATTCTTCAGACTATTCCAAAAGTTCTGTTCCTCAGATTCTACTCCATGATTGTCCAAGGATCCAGTCACCTGTCCCTGCCTGACGGATTTTCAAAAAGTCCATTCTAACTAACCACTAACATTAGGCACCTGACAGTCTCTGAGTGTGAGAGGCCGGCTTTGCGCGCTTTCGTGACTGTGCTGAGGAGGACTGTGTGCCAAAAGCAGCGTGGTGGTAACCTCATACAGGAGCAACCATGTACGGGCTGAAGAGAGGAGCTTTGATAGCAGGGAATCTGCCATAAATAGCCAGGGAGAAGTCTAGCTCAGAGGGATCAAATCAGCTGTTAGAACAACAATCCAGGCAACAACTGCAGCTCCAGCAGTCCACACCACAGGGCCCCACTTCCACCACAGTGGGAAGAGCAGGGGGCATCTAATGCCAACTCACCACCATATATCTACACTGAGTAGACCAAACATTAGGAACACATTCCTACTATCGAGTCGCCCCCCCCCTCCCCCCCTCCTGTTTTACCCTCAGAACAGCCTCAATTCGTCAGGGCATGGACTCTACAAGGTGTCGAAAGTGTTCCACAGGGATGCTGGTCCATGTTGACTCCAATGCTTCCAACAGTTGTGTCAAGTTGACTGGATGTAATTTGGGTGGTGGACCATTGTTGATACACACGGGAAACTGTTAAGCATGAAAAACTCAGCAGCGTTGCAGTTCTTGACACAAACTGGTGCGCCTGGCACCTACTAGACCCCGTTCAAAAGGCACTTACCTGTTTTGTCTTACCCATTCACCCTCTGAATTCCACACAGACACCATCCATGTCTCCAGACTTAAGAATCCTTCTTTAACCTGTCTGCTTCCCTTCATCTACACTGATTGAAGTGGATTTAACTAGTGACATCAATAAAGGATCATATCTTTCACCTGGTCAGTCTGTCATGGAGAGAGCAAGTGTTCCTAATGTTTTGTACACTCAGTTTACAGTATAACACAAATGAGTGCAGTAGACATATGGAGTGTTCCTCTACAGTGCAGCAGACATATGGAGTGTTTCTCTACGGTGCAGCAGACATATGGAGTGTTTCTCTACAGTGCAGCAGACATATGGAGTGTTCCTCTACAGTGCAGCAGACATATGGAGTGTTCCTCTACAGTGCAGCAGACATATGGAGTGTTCCTCTACAGTGCAGCAGACATATGGAGTGTTTCTCTACGGTGCAGCAGACATATGGAGTGTTTCTCTACAGTGCAGCAGACATATGGAGTGTTTCTCTACAGTGCAGCAGACATATGGAGTGTTTCTCTACGGTGCAGCAGACATATGGAGTGTTTCTCTACGGTGCAGCAGACATATGGAGTGTTTCTCTACAGTGCAGCAGACATATGGAGTGTTTCTCTACGGTGCAGCAGACATATGGAGTGTTTCTCTACGGTGCAGCAGACATATGGAGTGTTTCTCTACGGTGCAGCAGACATATGGAGTGTTTCTCTACGGTGCAGCAGACATATGGAGTGTTTCTCTACGGTGCAGCAGACATATGGAGTGTTTCTCTACGGTGCAGCAGACATATGGAGTGTTTCTCTACGGTGCAGCAGACATATGGAGTGGTGCAGCAGACATATGGAGTGTTTCTCTACGGTGCAGCAGACATATGGAGTGTTTCTCTACAGTGCAGCAGACATATGGAGTGTTTCTCTACGGTGCAGCAGACATATGGAGTGTTTCTCTACGGTGCAGCAGACATATGGAGTGTTTCTCTACGGTGCAGCAGACATATGGAGTGTTTCTCTACGGTGCAGCAGACATATGGAGTGTTTCTCTACAGTGCAGCAGACATATGGAGTGTTTCTCTACGGTGCAGCAGACATATGGAGTGTTTCTCTACGGTGCAGCAGACATATGGAGTGTTTCTCTACGGTGCAGCAGACATATGGAGTGTTTCTCTACGGTGCAGCAGACATATGGAGTGTTTCTCTACGGTGCAGCAGACATATGGAGTGTTTCTCTACGGTGCAGCAGACATATGGAGTGTTTCTCTACGGTGCAGCAGACATATGGAGTGTTTCTCTACGGTGCAGCAGACATATGGAGTGTTTCTCTACGGTGCAGCAGACATATGGAGTGTTTCTCTACGGTGCAGCAGACATATGGAGTGTTTCTCTACGGTGCAGCAGACATATGGAGTGTTTCTCTACGGTGCAGCAGACATATGGAGTGTTTCTCTACGGTGCAGCAGACATATGGAGTGTTTCTCTACGGTGCAGCAGACATATGGAGTGTTTCTCTACGGTGCAGCAGACATATGGAGTGTTTCTCTACGGTGCAGCAGACATATGGAGTGTTTCTCTACGGTGCAGCAGACATATGGAGTGTTTCTCTACGGTGCAGCAGACATATGGAGTGTTTCTCTACGGTGCAGCAGACATATGGAGTGTTTCTCTACGGTGCAGCAGACATATGGAGTGTTTCTCTACGGTGCAGCAGACATATGGAGTGTTTCTCTACAGTGCAGCAGACATATGGAGTGTTTCTCTACAGTGCAGCAGACATATGGAGTGTTTCTCTACAGTGCAGCAGACATATGGAGTGTGCAGCAGACATATGGAGTGTTTTCTCTACATATGGAGTGTTTCTCTACAGTGCAGCAGACATATGGAGTGTTTCTCTACAGTGCAGCAGACATATGGAGTGTTTCTCTACAGTGCAGCAGACATATGGAGTGTTTCTCTACAGTGCAGCAGACATATGGAGTGTTTCTCTACAGTGCAGCAGACATATGGAGTGTTTCTCTACAGTGCAGCAGACATATGGAGTGTTTCTCTACAGTGCAGCAGACATATGGAGTGTTTCTCTACAGTGCAGCAGACATATGGAGTGTTTCTCTACAGTGCAGCAGACATATGGAGTGTTTCTCTACAGTGCAGCAGACATATGGAGTGTTTCTCTACAGTGCAGCAGACATATGGAGTGTTTCTCTACAGTGCAGCAGACATATGGAGTGTTTCTCTACAGTGCAGCAGACATATGGAGTGTTTCAGTGCAGCAGACTACAGTGCAGCAGACATATGGAGTGTTTCTCTACGGTGCAGCAGACATATGGAGTGTTTCAGTGCAGCAGACTACAGTGCAGCAGACATATGGAGTGTTTCTCTACAGTGCAGCAGACATATGGAGTGTTTCTCTACGGTGCAGCAGACATATGGAGTGTTTCTCTACGGTGCAGCAGACATATGGAGTGTTTCTCTACAGTGCAGCAGACATATGGAGTGTTTCTCTACAGTGCAGCAGACATATGGAGTGTTCCTCTACAGTGCAGCAGACATATGGAGTGTTTCTCTACAGTGCAGCAGACATATGGAGTGTTTCTCTACAGTGCAGCAGACATATGGAGTGTTTATCTACAGTGCAGCAGACATATGGAGTGTTTCTCTACAGTGCAGCAGACATATGGAGTGTTTCTCTACAGTGCAGCAGACATATGGAGTGTTTCTCTACAGTGCAGCAGACATATGGAGTGTTTCTCTACAGTGCAGCAGACATATGGATGTTTCTCCACAGAACAATAAAAAGCAGGAGCTGATGCACATAGAATTGCAGGAGCTGCTGACTAACAGAAAGGCACAATTAATACCACGTTCTAGACCCACTATACTGCCAATGATGATTTGGCATCACCAAGGTTTGGCCACAAACAGCTCATTCCTTTACAGGACACAACTGCACTAAACTAGAAGCTTCTGACTGGCCAAGATCAGAGCCATGTCGTTGGGGAGTTAGGACCAGAGGTCCTGTTGAATTCTAATGACTGGGACCATGGTTTGTACATTCTGATGTATTTACATTAAAAACGTAACAATTCTAAAGCAGCCATGTTAGTGCCTCATTAACATGACATAGGGAAGATTTGAATAATGCCACTTGACATCTAGAATTAGAACAATATTCAACATTCTAAAAGTTGACAACTCTAAATCTATGACTCTGGTCCTGATATAGTCTGTTCTGTGTATCTTCAACCATGAACCTGACCGTCTGACCCGTGGTATTTTACGAGGGCAGTAGATATGTGAGAATGTGCGAGCCCACAGGATAGCTAGCTCCGGTGTTGTTTATGCAAGGGGTTTTTCATTACCCATACGTGTGTGGGGAGAAGGGTCATACCCCAGGGTAAATATTTATCAAAAGCTCAGGCCAACACAAATGTTTTTCTCTCCAGAAATGGCAAGATAGAAGAAGCTTGAACAAAATGTTTGACACTTTTGTTTCAATGTCTATAGTCTGAATATCACATGTACTGTGTTCATATGGGTATGAGCAGTAAACACTCAGTGGCCAGTTTATTAGGTACATCACCCCATTCACGACATTGAGTCATGTGGCTCGCTATAAAAAGCAGGCAGACAGACATGGAGACATTCAGTTACTGTTTGATTGAACGTTAGACTGGACAGAGCGAGTGACCTAAGCCACTCTGAGCGTGGCATGATCATCGGTACCAGACTCACAGGATCCAGTATCTCAGAAACGACCACCCTCCTGGGCCTTTCACACATAACAGTGTCTAGGGTTTAATAACGAGAATGGTGTGACAATTTTTTTGGGGGTGAAAACAGCTCGTTGATGAGAGAGTTTGAAGGAGAATGGCAAGAATCGTGCCAGCTAAGGTGGGCCACAAACAGACAAATAACGGCGCAGTACAACAGTGGTGTGCAGAACGGCATCTCGGGACGCACAACTCGTGGATCTTTGTCACGGATGGGCTATTGCAGCAGACGACCACACCGGGTTCCACTCCTATCAGCTCAAAACAAGAAGAAGCGGCTCCAGTGAGCAGGGCATCCCCAACAGGTTATTAAGAAAAGTACCTTATACCATAGCAGTTCAAATGTAATGCATTACAACAACCCGTAGTTCCCCCCCTATAGCAGAATCACATCTCAATCTCAGGTTATTAAGAAAAGTACCTTATACCATAGCAGTTCAAATGTAATGCACGACAACAACCTGTAGTTCCACCCTATAGCAGAATCACATCTCAATCTCAGGTTATTAAGAAAAGTACCTTATACCATAGCAGTTCAAATGTAATGCATTACAACAACCTGTAGTTCCCCCCATAGCAGAATCACATCTCAAGACATATAGAATCGTGGTGCGTGAAGAATCGCAATGATTATCATATATATTGTAATACTGATCATATCGTGAGGTCCCTGCCACAACCCAGCCATTTTAGATGTTCCCACAGTCTCCTCTCCCATGTATTTGGAAGAGATCCATGAGGAGTCAGGCGGATTGATGACATGGCATGATAACTTTGTCGTTCCATAGTTCAGTCAGCTGATGGGTGAAAGGGAGGAGGGTCAGGTTCACAGCAGAACACAACAGGTCATGGTTCTCAGTTCCTCTGTCACCCAGGCAGTATGATGAATAAATAACTGTGTATAAACCCTGCAGTCCCTCCAATGTGTTTTAGAAAAAAACGTTAGTCGCCATCTAGTGGACTAACACAGCTATTGCATGGCCACAGCAACACGAGTTCAATTCAAGACCATATAATCCCCCCTAATTATTTGACTCTAATATTTCTGAAATTGTAGATGGCGAACAGCAGGCTGCAATCAAAGCAATGTTTCTACAGAGAATTCATACAATAAGATACAAATGCAGTGGTATACAAGCTGAGCTCTGCAGAAATGACAAGTGTTTTTGTTTCGAGACCGACTCAAGAGGGACAGTGGATCACTGTTCCAGGGAGTCCGTGGATCACATATGGAATGGGTTCAGAGTCTGGGGTGTGGCTCATTCCAAGCCTCTCTCTGTGGGGTTGGGGTAAAGGCAGAGTCTGGGGTGTGGCTAATTCCAAGCCTCTCTCTGTGGGGTTGGGGTAAAGGCAGAGTCTGGGGTGTGGCTCATTCCAAGCATCTCTCTGTGGGGTTGGGGTAAAGGCAGAGTCTGGGGTGTGGCTCATTCCAAGCCTCTCTCTGTGGGGTTGGGGTAAAGGCAGAGTCTGGGGTGTGGCTCATTCCAAGCCTCTCTCTGTGGGGTTGGGGTAAAGGCAGAGACTGGGGTGTGGCTCATTCCAAGCCTCTCTCTGTAGGGTTGGGGTAAAGGCAGAGACTGGGAGAAGAGACTAGGAAAGGGGCAACTGACAGGACTGACAAGATTCTGAAATTCCTCAGCATCAAGATTGGATTAACAGGTGTATTGCTGTACAATTAAAACACATACTGTTTAACAGACAGACCGAATTCAGAATGAGGCAGCTGTGTATAGGACTGTCAACAGCTAGGTGAAGCTACAAAACATCTGCAACCCATCTACCGTACATTCAGATACACAGTGTCTGTGTCCCAAGTAGTAACTTATTCTCTATTGTGTACTACTTTTGGCCAGAGTCATGGGCCCTTAGTACACTATATATTTGGGACACATAGATTATTGAATGTGTAGTTTACCTCCTATAAATCCTGGTACCATTCTGTCACTAAGTTGCTGCTGAGACCGAGTTGCACAACATGTCTGCCAGTTCTCAGAGGGGATTTTCAGCATTATCAAGAAGTCCATGCAAGCTGATTTAGTTGAGCCTCAAAGAACACCTTATTATACCGCTTCCTATGCCGTGCCTTCAAAACGAACCCTACATATTACATGACCTGACTTTGTAAGTCTGAATCATAGTTTACCTTATACATCGGTTATGGATATAATCTCTGAAGGGCGCAGAAACTGTTTTCGGGTTTATTCAAAGCAGGAAAAACAAGATACTGTGATAAAGCCCATTGGGCAAAAAAAATGGTTGAGTCAAATCAAAAATAAAATGTTATTGGTCACATGAATACAACAGGTGAAAAGCTTACTTACAAGCCCTTAACCAACAGTGTAGACCTTACCATGAAATGCTTACTTACAAGCCCTTAACCAACAGTGTAGACTTGACCATGAAAAGCTGACTTACAAGCCCTTAACCAACAGTGTAGACCTTACCATGAAAAGCTGACTTACAAGCCCTTAACCAACAGTGTAGACCTTACCATGAAATGCTGACTTACAAGCCCTTAACCAACAGTGTAGACCTTACCATGAAATGCTGACTTACAAGCCCTTAACCAACAGTGTAGACCTTACCATGAAAAGCTGACTTACAAGCCCTTAACCAACAGTGTAGACCTTACCATGAAAAGCTGACTTACAAGCCCTTAACCAACAGTGTAGACCTTACCATGAAAAGCTGACTTACAAGCCCTTAACCAACAGTGTAGACCTTACCATGAAAAGCTGACTTACAAGCCCTTAACCAACAGTGTAGACCTTACCATGAAATGCTGACTTACAAGCCCTTAACCAACAGTGTAGACCTTACCATGAAAAGCTGACTTACAAGCCCTTAACCAACAGTGTAGACCTTACCATGAAAAGCTGACTTACAAGCCCTTAACCAACAGTGTAGACCTTACCATGAAATGCTTACTTACAAGCACTTAACTCTTATTTTTCTTAAGAAAATATTTACTAAATAAACTAAAGTAAAAAAATAAGAGGAACTATAAAATAACAGTAACGAGGAGATATATATATATACACAGGAGGTGCCGGTACTGAATCAATGTGGAGGCTATATACAGGAGGTGCCGGTACTGAATCAATGTGGAGACTATATATATATGAGGTGCCGGTACTGAATCAATGTGGAGGCTATATACAGGAGGTGCCGGTACTGAATCAATGTGGAGGCTATATACAGGAGGTGCCGGTACTGAATCAATGTGGAGGCTATATACAGGAGGTGCCGGTACTGAATCAATGTGGAGGCTATATACAGGAGGTGCCGGTACTGAATCAATGTGGAGGCTATATACAGGAGGTGCCGGTACTGAATCAATGTGGAGGCTATATACAGGAGGTGCCGGTACTGAATCAATGTGGAGGCTATATACAGGAGGTGCCGGTACTGAATCAATGTGGAGGCTATATACAGGGGGTACCGGTACAGAGTCAATGTGGAGGCTATATACATATGGTACTGGTACAGAGTCAATGTGGAGGCTATATACAGGGGGTACCGGTACAGAATCAATGTGGAGGCTATATACAGGAAGTGCCGGTACAGAATCAATGTGGAGGCTATATACAGGGGGTACCGGTACTGAATCAATGTGGAGGCTATATACAGGGGGTACCGGTACAGAGTCAATGTGGAGGCTATATACAGGAGGTGCCGGTACAGAATCAATGTGGAGGCTATATACAGGGGGTACCGGTACAGAGTCAATGTGGAGGCTATATACAGGAGGTGCCGGTACAGAGTCAATGTGGAGGCTATATACAGGGGGTACTGGTACAGAGTCAATGTGGAGGCTATATACAGGGGGTACTGGTACAGAATCAATGTGGAGGCTATATACAGGGGGTACTGGTTCAGAGTCAATGTGGAGGCTATATACAGGGGGTACCGGTACAGAGTCAATGTGGAGGCTATATACAGGAGGTACTGGTACAGAGTCAATGTGGAGGCTATATACAGGGGGTACTGGTACAGAATCAATGTGGAGGCTATATACAGGGGGTACCGGTACAGAATCAATGTGGAGGCTATATACAGGGGGTACCGGTACTGAATCAATGTGCGGTGGGTATAGGTTAGTTGAGGTAATATGTACATGTAGGGTGGGGTAAAGTGACTATGCATAGATAATAAAAAGCAAGTAGCAGCAATGTAAAAAGGGAAGGGGGGGGGGGGGGGTGCAGCAAATAGTCAGAGTCAGGGTGGCTATTCGATTAGCCGTTCAGCTTGGCTTGGGAGCAGAATCTGTTAAGAAGCCTTTTGGACCTAGACTTGGCTGATCTGAGGCCCCATGCTAAATATTTTCATTCTGCTGAGGGGTAATAAACATGGTCATGCCCTCTTCATGACTGTCTTGGTGTGTTTGGACCATGATAGTTTGTTGGTGATGAGGACGCCAAGGAACTTGAAGCTCTCAACTTGCCCCATTACAGCCCCGTTGATGAGAATGGGGGCGTGCTCGGCCCTCCTTTTCCTGTAGTCCACAATCATCTCCTTTGTCTTGCTCACGTTGAGGGAGAGGTTGTTGTCCTGGCACCACACTGCCAGGTCTCTGACCTCCTCCCTATAGGATGTCTCATTGTGGTCGGTGATCAGGCCTACCAATGTTGTGTCGTCGGCAAACTTAATGATGGTGTTGGGAGTCGTGCTTGGCCACGCAGTCATGGGTGAACAGGGAATACAGGAGGGGACTAAGCACGCACCCCCGGGGAGCCACAGTGTTGAGGATATGCGTGGCAGATGTGTTGTTGCCTACCCTCACCACCTGGGGGGCAGCCTGTCTGGAAGTCCAGGATCCAGTTGCAGAGGGAGGTGTTTAGTCCCAGGGTCCTTAACTTAGTGATGAGCTTTGAGGGCAATATGGTGTGGAACGCTGAGCTGTAGTCAATGAACAGCATTCTCACGTAGGTGTTCCTTATGTCCAGGTGGGAGAGGGCAGTGTGGAGTACAATAGAGATTGCATCATCTGTGGATCTGTTGAGGCGCTCTGCAAATTGGTGTGGATCTAGGGTTTCTGGGATAATCGTGTTGATGTGAGCCATGACCAGCCTTTCAAAGCATCTCATGGATACAGACGTGAGTGCTACAGGTCAGAAATAATTTAGGCAAGTTACCTTGGTGTTCTTTGGCACAGGGACTATGGTGTTCTGCTTGAAACATGTAGGTTTTACAGACTCGGCCAGAGAGAGGTTGAACAGTTCAGCGAAGACACTTGCCAGTTGGTCAGCGAATGCTCGGAGTACACGTCCTGGTAATTCGTCTGGCCCTGCGGCCTTGTGAATGTTGACCTGTGTAAAGGTCTTACTCACATCGGCTACGGCGAGAGTGATCACGAGTCAATGTTGATTCCAAGTCATTTCAACAATATTTTTTTTATGTGATGACATTGAATCAAAGTAGAAAACTGATTGGATTTGCAAAAAGTCATGAAAGTAAAGTCATTATTATTTATTTTTTCCACCTGACTTGTAACCTTAATCCAATGACAGGGTGAAATGTTTTGTTGATTTCACGTTGAATTCAGATTAGTTGACAACTCAACCAACTGTAAATCAAAACTAGATGTTGAACTGGCTGTGCCCAGATTAGTCTACTACTTACTAGTGTGCAGTTACTAGTGGGCTACAGATGTACTATAAGGTCGTTCATAGATCTCTCAATGCACACCATTCTCTCTCTCACACCTAATCTACTGTAGTCCTCATAGAAGGATTTCCAAACAGAATGCTCCACAGGACATCCATTGCCATAGGACAGTGTCATGACAACCACTATCATTCCCTGGGTGTGTCTAAGGAACCTGCATCCTTCCAGTCAGTTGGTTGACCCAGTGCCAACTAGCGTTCTGTGCTCCCACTACTGCTGTGTGCTGTCTGAGGAAGACAGACATCTCAGATGGGCTGCACGAGTGAAAAGGTCAACAATATTCACGTGGTTGGTGTGTGCTATTTCATTTCATGCCATTTGCACCCTGTCCTCGTTAGGTCTACCGTAACGTCTGCTTGCGTCTAAGAATATGATCATTATTACTGATGGAATATGAGCGCCGACTGGGGATGTGATTGCAAAGCATAGTCTAGCTACGAAGTGTTAGTTCAAAATTTAAATGAAATCTAAAAAAAAAACATTGGTAAAAATGAACCAAAAATACAAATAAAAAATACGATTTAGCCTACCTGTGTTTTACCTGTATCTCTCAATGGATAACTTTGTGCCGCTTCCGCCCATTCTGTCTCCTATTCTTCTTGACAAGAGAAAAACCACGGGGATGTGTCGAAAGAAGATTAAGAAAAATAAAGCGTAAAGGTAGCTAAAATCTAAACGTACCGTATTGTACTCCTAGCCAGAGGTCTGATTCTACTTGACACGGTCGACTGCGTGCCAAATTCACGCGCTGAATCTCTCCGCGCATTTGTCGTGACAGCGGTCCACCAACCGTCGCCGTCTCTCCACAACAACCTGTATACTGTAGCGATTGAGCCTGGGGACGAGATTACAACAGTTTTAACATGGAGGGACGGATGAATGCCATTTATCAAGCATGTTCGTATGTATGCTTATAGTGTTAATTTGTTTAGTCACACTAATTTGTCAGAAGAATTAAACAAAGGTTAAATAAAAGGTTACATAAAATAAGATTTGTTTTATTTTTATATAATTATAGGAGACTTCCATCAAAGGATGCGTTTTCACTTGCGGCCTTATTCTGATAATTTGTTCCACTGATTGGACTTTTCACCAATCAGATCAGCTCTTTTGACAATAATTGGGCAGCCAATGAGATTCAGATTCCCAGGCTAGGCAAGCTAAATCACCATGAAGCACGTGCTGTGAAGTGTTGATTTGGCCAAGCTGGGAGGACAAATTAGCCTACATATTCCAAACAGCTGTATTCTGAGCAAGTATAACATTTTGGTGTGTGTCCTGAATCTCAAATGGCATCCTATGTACTGCATTCGTTTTAACAAGAGCCCATAGGGAATAGGGTCCTATTTGGGACATATTGAATGCATGGCCATTCCACAATGCCAAAGACAGCCTTAATTTGCTGTCCTTCTACACTAATGCATGACCAAAAGTATGTGGACACCAGCTCCTTGAACATCTCATTCCAAAATCATGGTCATTAATATGGAGTTGGTCCTTCCCTCGCTATAATAACAGCCTCCACTCTTCTGGGAAGGCTTTCCACTAGATGTTGGAACATTGTTGTGGGGACTTGCTTCCATTCATCCACAAGAGCATTAGTGAGGTCGGGCACTGATGTTGGGCGATTAGGCCTGGCTTGCAGTCTGTGTTCCAATTCATCCCAAATGTGTTCGATGGGGTTGAGGTCAGGGCTGTGTGCAGGCCAGTAAAGTTCTTCCACACCGATCTCGACAAACCTTTTCTGTATGGACCTCGCTTTGTGCACAGGGTATTGTCATGCTGAAACTGGAAAGGGTCTTCCCCAAACTGTTGCCGCAAAGAATCGTCTAGAATGTCATTGTTTGCTGTAGCGTTAAGATTTCCCTTCACTGGAACTAAGGGACCTAGCTGGAACCACGAAAATAGCCCCAGACCATTATTCCTTCTCCACCAAACTTTACAGTTGGCACCATGCATTTGGGCAGGTAGCGTTCTCCTGGCATCCACCAAACCCTGATTAGTCCGTTGGACTGCCAGATGGTGAAGCATGATTCACCACTCCAGAGAACACGTTTCCACTGTTCCAGAGTCCAATGGCAGAGAGCTTTACACCACTATAGCCGACGCTTGGCATTCCACATGATGATCTTAGGCTTGTGTGTGGCTGCTCGGCCATGGAAACCCATTTCATGAAGCTCCTGACGATCAGTTATTGTGCTGACGTTGCTTCCAGAGGCAGTTTGGAACTCGATAGTGAGCGTTGCAACTGAGGACTGACAATTTTTACAAGTTACGTGCTTCAGCACTCGACGGTCCCGTTCTGTGAGCTTGTGTGGTCTGCCACTTTGCAGCTGAGCCGTTGCTGCTCCTAGACATTAGTACTTCACAATAACAGCACTTACAGTTGACCGGGGCAGCTCTAGCAGGGCAAAACAATTGTAAACTGACTTGTTTGAAATGTGGTATCCTATGACGGTACCACGTTGAAAGTCACTGAGCTCTTCAATAAGCCCATTCTATTGCCAATGTTTGTCTATGGAGATTACATGGCTGTGTGCTCGATTTTATACACCTGTTAGCAACGAGTGTGGCTGAAATAGCCGAATACACCAATTTGAAGGGGTGTCCACGTACTTTTGTGTATATTTTGTGTATTTAAAACTTTGCAATAACTTTTGTCTTGAGAGTAGTGTAACATAGGTTGTATAATATCAGCTGATGTGCTTAAAATACTTTTACCTTACCCTATAATAAGCCTATAATCTGTCTCGCTGCTTACATTTTGTTAGGTAAAATAAATGTTGTAATCACCTTGGCATGAATCCCAAACAAGCCCTTAATGTTTTGTTCCCTGCTCACTCTTACAGAACAGAACATACACACATAGAAAGGTTAAAGTGTCGCGAAGGAAAATCCAGATCCCATTGACACTCAACTCGTTGTTTACGTCCCGGATGGTACCCTAGTGCACTGCTATTGGCTAAAACTCTATGGACCATGGTCAAAAGTAGTTTGCTACACCGAGTGTTCAAAACATTAGGTACACCTGCTCTTTCAATGACAATAGCTGTGTTCGAATACCCATACTAACATACTGTATACTACATACTTAATGAGTATATACTACATAGTATATACAATAAGTTCATTTTAGTATACTGTAAAGAAACAGTATGCTTTCAGTTGAGCGTACTAGCTCTTCGCCTGTCTACCGGAAGTTGATACTGTTGCTATGCAACTTCTTGCTAGCTAGTTAGCATAACAAATGACTAGTTAGACATTTTACAACTTTGGGTGTGTTCTTAAATTCAATGTGGAGTGCCAGGGTGCACTCGTAAATTCAGAGCATTGTCAGATTATAGTTTGTAAATTCAGAGCGCACACTGGACGCTCGGGCTGAGGAGTAGAGTTGATATGAGCTTTCTGACCTTACAATGGCAGTCAAGCACCCAAGATAACTTTGGCTAGCTTGCTAGCTACTTCCAGACACAAATGAGACCACTCTGACCATTTTACTCGCCCTATCAGAGCTGGTTAGGCAGTTTTCATGTTATCCAGAGCGTTGGTGGCTGTAATTGACACACACCGACTATACCATTTATACCATTTAGTCAATAAACGTTGGGTAGTTAGATAGCCTATAGTTAAAATACTGTCAAGTTTGATGTATGAGTAGTGGCGAAATAATTACCACTATGGCCTTTGAAGTGGAGGATGACCACAGCAGCATTCCAATCTGTAGGGATCTCAGACGATACGAGAGGTTGAACAGGCTAAGAGGGGTTGCAACAATTTCAGCGGATAATTTTAGAAAGAGAGAGTCCAGATTGTCTAGCCCAGCTGATTTGTCTCAGGGGGTCTCAGCCCCCAGCAGCAACAGTGAGAGATGTATTTCTGGAAAGGTGGATTTTTAATAGTAGAAGCTCGAACTGTTTGGGTACAGACCTGGATAGTATGACAGAACTCTGCAGGCTATCTCTGCAGTAGATTGCAACTCTGCCCCCTTTGGCAGTTCTATCTTGATGGAAAATGTTGCAGTTGGGGATGGAAATTTCAGAATTTTTGGTGGCCTTCCTAAACCAGGATTCAGACACGGCTAGGACATCAGGGTTGGCGGAGTGTGCTAAAGCAGTGAATAAAACACATTTAGGGAGGAGGCTTCTGATGTTAACATGCACGAAACCAAGGCTTTTACGGTTACAGAAGTCAACAAATGAGAACGCCTGGGCAATAGGTGTGATGCTGGGAGCTACAGGGCCTGGGTTAACCTCTACATCACCAGGGGAACAGAGGAGGAGTAGGATAAGGGTACGGCTAAAGGCTATAAGAACTGGTAGTGCGTTGAGAACAGAGAATAAAAGGGGCAGATTTCTGGGCGTGGGAGAATAGATTCAGGCCATAATGTACAGACAAGAGTATGGTAGGATGTGAGTACAGTGGGAGTAAACCTAGGAATGAGTGACGATGAGAGAACTTGCATCTCTGGAGACTACAGCTAAGCCAGGTGAGGTCTCCCCATGTGTGTAGTGTGTGACAAAAGAGCTATCTAAGGCATGTTGAGCTGGACTAGGGGCTCTACAGTGAAATAAAACAATAACTAACCGAAACAGCAGAAGACGAGGCATATTGACATTGGAGAGAGGTATGTGTAGCCGAGTGATCATACGGTCCAATGAGCAGCAATAGCTGAGTATGGGAGCCGTTCGGGAGTCGCTACTATACTAGGCGAGCGGGAGGCACGGTGTTCAGAAAGCTAGCGGGCCGGGGATAGCAGATGGGTCTTCGGTGACAACGCAACGGTAAAGCCTGTTGAAACCACATCGGACGATTACGTCGGCAGACCAGTCGTGATGGATCAGCGGGGCTCTGTGTCGGCGATAAAGGCTCCAGGCCAATTGGCAAAAGAGGTAATGTTGCCCCCAAATTAGCAGGTATACCTCTTCGGATAGCTGGGAGATGGGCCTAGCTCGAGGTTAGCTCAAGGCTAACTGGTGCTTGCTTCAGGACAGAGGCGTTAGCCAGCGGTAGCCACTCGATTGCAGCTAGCTAGCTGCTATGATCTGGTGTAATGGCCCAGAGGTTGCGGCAGGAATCCGGTGATGTGGTGGAGGAAAGCAGTCCGATATCTCTGCAGTCTGGCAGGTATTGACTGAGCTAAAGCTGGCCGGTGACCGAGATAAAGTTGAAGAACGCTAGCCGTGGCTAACAGTGACTACTAGCTAGTTAGCTGGCTAGCCTCTGATGGAGGTTCCAGTTATGATGTATAACAATAGCAGATCCGTACCTTATTGGGTGGGGCAGGTTGCAGGAAAGTATATTTAGATCGTAGGTGGGAAGTGAGATTAAAATATATACAAAAAAATGATGAGACCGACTATTTACATGGGACAAGACGAGACAAGACAAACGCACGTCTGACT
>NC_092174.1:39716809-39849309 GCF_045791955.1 Oncorhynchus clarkii lewisi
GTCATTACTGGCCGTGACCGGGAGTCCCAAAGGAAGGCGCACAATTGGTCCAGCGTCGTCCGGGTTAGGGGAAGGCTCATCGCGCTCTAGCGACTCCTTGTGGCGGGCTGGGCGCCTGCAGGCTGACTTCGGTTGTCAGTTTAGTGGCGTTTCCTCCAACACATTGGTGCAGCTGGCTTCCGGGTTAAGACGGTGGGTGTTAAGAAGCGCGGCTCGGTGGGTCATGTTTCGACCTTCGCCTCCCGAGCCCGTTGGGGAGTTGCAGCGATGAGACAAGATTGTAATCACGAAATTCGGGAGAAAAAGGGGGGTGGGGGGTAAAAATTACAATAACAACATTTTCGATTTAAAAAATGTAAAATCCCACGATGCACACCGATGATGTCGTTAGAAACACTTACGTATCTTCCTCTATCTTTTTTCTACAACACATTGAAACGCAACATTTTAACATATGTTGATGTTGGGGTGGTGCTGGAGATGAATATGGAGTTGAACATTTTTTGAAATTTCCTTTTAGGACAGAGGACTTCACTACAGGTAAGTCAAGCAAAAGTCTTAAAAATGGTACTAAGTTCAGACGAAATGCGGGCGTCAACAACTGTTGGTAATCTATCCACCTGGTTGATCTTTATGGGATATTAATCAATGATATTGATCAATGGACTCAATTGATCAATAAACTTCTGAATCAATGAATATAGTTATATTATATATAGTTGTTTGTTTCGAATGGGAGTTTGTGCATTTTTGGAAGTCTGTGTATTTTTTGAGTAGCAGCACTGTTCTCCTGATTGATTGAAAAACCCACAGTGAAGAAAGTTAAGTGCAGTCACTATGTACGTATGCAGTCAACATTGCTACCTTTCAGGCTTAAGAAATGGCAGAACAATATGTTGTTTGTGAAACTTACAATTATGAAACAGTGTGCAATTAGTAATTATTTGGCCTTAATTATAATGTAATGCCGAAATTGCCTATGGCGGCGACGTGATAAAGAAAAAACAATTATAAATATCAGAAATATTAAGCGTAATTAAGACAAGAGTTCTAAGTCAATTAAATGCTACAACCGCAATAATGCTACATGAAAGTGAATGTTATAAAACGATGTGATTATTGAACAGTATGTATTCACCCTTGACAAATAGGAAAACAGCATTAATGTGCACCTTTTACAATGCATTATACACCATTCACTAACCATTGTATCATTGACAGCAGTCTAAAACACAAAATTCACTCAATGTAGAAAGAAAGACATGTTAAGTTGCATGAATAAAATAAATAGGGTTTTTTCTTTCTTTTTTTCTTTATTTCTAAACATGTTGCTATGAATCAGCGACAAAAACAACAGTACATGATTTGGCTTGGAAGACGATGACAAACATAAGACAAGTCACCAGGGTTGGGGTCAATTCCATTTCAATTCAGTTAATTCCAGAAAATAAATGTAATTATTACCCCCCTCCCCCCCTCCCCCCAAAAAAACAATCCAATACAAGGGCATTGAGAAAAATGTTAATTGGAATTTCAGTTAGCTTCCTGAACTGACTGATTTGAAATGTAATTGACCCCAACACTGCAGGTCACAGCTGACCCTAAACATAAGAACATCAGCTGAGATGGATCGATGGATCATCAGTAAGAGTGTCCAACATCAAATGTTCAACTGTTTTTCAGACAGCGTGTGAAAATGCACTAGAAATGGGAACTCATGGCACAATCAGAATTTCCCATTAAGTCAAGACTCACAAAGAAGATAAACCCTCATCTTGTCACTGAACAGAATGACCGTTTGATCAAGGCACACTGCACATAGCTTTGCTTGTAAGGTCGATCCTTCTTTATGTCAATCTTTTTCTTTTGAAGCGCTAGAAAATTATATACTCTCATTATGATACTGTACAGACAATATAGTACTGTACAAACAATATGATACTGTACAAACAATATAGTACTGTACAAACATGATGATACTGTACAGACAATATAGTACTGTACAGACAATATAGTACTGTACAAACAATATGATACTGTACAGACAATATAGTACTGTACAGACATTATGATACTGTACAGACAATATAGTACTGTACAAACAATATGATACTGTACAGACAATATAGTACTGTACAGACATTATGATACTGTACAAACAATATAGTACTGTACAGACAATATAGTACTGTACAAACAATATGATACTGTACAGACAATATGATACTGTACAGACAATATGATACTGTACAAACAATATAGTACTGTACAGACAATATAGTACTGTACAGACATTATGATACTGTACAAACAATATAGTACTGTACAGACAATATAGTACTGTACAAACAATATGATACTGTACAGACAATATGATACTGTACAGACAATATGATACTGTACAAACAATATAGTACTGTACAGACAATATGATACTGTACAAACATTATGATACTGTATAAACATTATGATACTGTATAAACAATATGATACTGTACAGACAATATGATACTGTACAGACAATATGGTACTGTATAAACAATATGATACTGTACAGACAATATGATACTGTACAGACAATATGGTACTGTACAGACAATATGATACTGTACAGACAATATGGTACTGTACAGACAATATGGTACTATACAGACAATATGGTACTGTACAGACAATATGGTACTATACAGACAATATGGTACTTTCAACTTGTGATCAAAGTGTGGAGAAATAAAATAGAATGGTTAAATACAAAATATCTCTTAAAATATTTAAAATATACTTTATTTTGTACATTATGCAAACTGATTAACAATTCAATGATAACAAAAATGTATATTTGGTGAAATGTAGTCACTTAACACGATACACATGTATGGCCACTAATATTTTCTATGAAATAAGCACCCGCCCACCAGCATACCCTGATACATCTCCATTTTAGCTACAGGATGATTCCAACGATGACTCGTAAAAATGGTACGTCCCAAATGGCACCCAATTCCCTATTTAGTGCACTACTTTTAACCAGTGCCCATGGGGCTCTGGTCTAATGTAGTGCAATATAGGGAATAGGGTGCCATTATGGACTTGGTAATAATTAGATTCCTGACAATGGTTCCCAGCTCCACTGACTATGCAACTAAGCTGTTAGTACGACAATATTGCTCTTATCTTTTTACTATGTCCATATAATTATTGTTTACAACTCAAAACTAGCACACTCCATACCATTATTGCTTCCTGAAATTACCTGGGAAATAGAGCTAATATACTACCCAGATAGATCTTTTTAAAACATTGATTTCACTGCCCAGTGGTCTTGTAACCTGATCCAGTCTATAATGAAATGCACATCTGTATACAGAAGGCAACGTCTGGTCCCAGATCTGTTTGTGCTCTTGTTAATTCCATTGCACATTGTCAAGCCAATGAGTGACAAGGAGTTGGCTTGACAGCACAAACAGACTGTCACCTAGGTAACCCCCACCCCCCATAACGTAGGGCCAATGCCTCACAAAATATATTTCACTGATTTATCATTTCTCCACATCAGGGTTTGGGTCAATTCAAATTGAAGTCACTCAATTCAGGAAGTGAACATTCATAAATGGAAAAACGTGTTTTAATAAATAGCTTCTCGTTTTTAATTTTTTGAGAAATCATTGAAAATAGATTGGAATTTCAGTTTACTTTCTGAAACGACTGACTTGAATTTGAATTGACCCTAACCCTGACATCTGGTAGGAATAGAGTCACTCTTCATTGAAGAGCTCTATGGATTATGATTACAGTGTACGGGAAAGCGATGAGACAGACAGGCCACAATGTAACAAAATAATAATAGACTGATTGATTGGTTGATTAATTGATTGATTGACGGATTGATCGATCGATTCATCTGAAAATTAAAACAGTTCTCGAGCCAAAGACATTAATGTCCAATATAATACATTTCTCACTTCTCTCTGTCCATAACAATCAAATGTAAATATTTTGGTGTAATCGACTGAATGTAACAGCTCGTATGACTCGTATGTCTACTTGGTTGTGTAAAACGTGGTCACATTCATATCTAAACAGCTCGCCCATAAACAAACAGAACGATGAGTCAGCTAACTGTATTCACTGTGGACATTTTAGGTTGTTATACGCATGACAGAATTGCATAATGTCTGCCAATGAAAAGCATCTAGGAGAGTAGAATAATAAAGTCAATGAAAAGCATCTGGGAGGGTAGAATAAGCCAATGAAAAGCATCTAGGAGAGTAGAATAAGCCAATGAAAAGCATCTAGGAGAGTAGAATAAGCCAATGAAAAGCATCGGGAGGGTAGAATAAGCCAATGAAAAGCATCGGGAGAGTAGAATAAGCCAATGAAAAGCATCGGGAGGGTAGAATAAGCCAATGAAAAGCATCGGGAGAGTAGAATAAGCCAATGAAAAGCATCGGGAGGGTAGAATAAGCCAATGAAAACCATCGGGAGGGGAGAATAAGCCAATGAAAAGCATCGGGAGGGTAGAATAAGAAAGGATAAAGAACAAGCTGCTACAATAACACTAGAAATGAGTCCCAAAATGGCACCCTGAACCCTATGCAGTGCACTGCCTTTGACCAGGGCCCAGTAGTGCACTATATAGAGAGTAGGGTACCATTTTGGACCCCTCCTAGGATGGGTTGGGGGGAGATAAAGGGGAGATGGGGGGGGGGGGGGATAGATGGAAGCTGCCCCTAGGTAGGGGGACACCTCCCTTTTGGCAGTGGAACACTTTTAGCACTCAACGACGCCGAGGGTGAGGGTGTACACAATGCTGTTGTCGGAGAAGAAGGCCGTTTCTGTGTTTGGGATGAGATGAAGGCATTCTAATGGGCAGCCAGGTCACAGTGTTGGAGGGAGCTAAACCCTCAGATGGAGAAAGATGACGGGCGTCTCAGTCTCTCTCCACTTTAATCCACTGGGCTTGGGTCTCAGGCCTCTGGTAGAATACACAGAAAGAAGGGATACACTAGATCATTTAGAGTGAATATATGTGAGTCCCAAATGGCACCATATTCCCTATCAAGTCCACTACATTTGAGTTTCCCTTTAAAATTAGTACACAAAATAAGTAATAGGGTTCCATTTTGGACGTAGACTATATCATGTGACAGTCCTCATAACATGTCCAAAATGTATTTCACACACATAAAAAATGTCTTCAAAATTAATGAAAATAATGTAATATCAGTCGTGTGTGTGTAGTGGTAGATTTGAATTGTAGGTCAAATAGCCCCCTCTTGTGGGAAGAGTCCATAATAACAGCCACAATTCACTGCTTGAAATACATGCACCATAAATTATAACTCATTATAGTCACAACCAACAATGTTTGTGTAGTCACAGTTGGCAGTGAAAAAAGTATCACAAATGTGTAACAAACAAAACATGAAACTATTAATTCCTGGTGAAACACTCTCATATTCAGAATAAACGTGTAACACAGCTCGACAGAAAAAAAACGTGAATAAAATGAACAAAAAACAAATGCATCAAGTAGCTACCCGAGACAGACGCCACCTCCTCGTCTTGCAACACTGTATCTTCAGAGGCCTCTGCATCGTCCTCTAGCTTGACCTCTCTATCGTCCACTGTGTCACTCTGGGAAGGAGCAGGGAGGACAGCGTTCTCTTCCACTTGTTCAACGCCACGGCTGGCCTCCCCCTCCGCCTCCCCGTCCACATCCCCAGAGTCTGTGCTCCTGATGCTGAGTCTCATGCGGGACATCGAGTCCACCACCTTCATCCGAGCCAGGCGCTCTATCGCCACCTGGTGGCTGGGCGAGGCAGCTAGCTTATCCTGCAGGGCCTCTATGTGCTGTGAGGCACCTCTGCCCCTCCTCTCTCCCTCCAGACTGTGAGACAGCTTCTGGTCGGGGTTCATGGGGACCGAAAGTGGTAGTCTGTCTGGCGGAAACTCCAGCATACCTGGAGTTTCTCGACCCAGTTGGGTCCATTTGGCACTCCTGATGCGTTCTGGCACATCCTGTGGCGGCTCATTTTCTTGTAACTCCTGCCCACTGTCAGGCACCATAGACACTGTAGACCGCAGTTCCCCAGACTCTGTATCTCTCACATGTGTTTGTAATGTCTGTTTGTTTGCATTGCTTCTTTCTGGATCTTCTCCAGCAGTGGCTTCACTCTCTCTTAATTCAATCTCATCTGTTGCTGGCTCTCTAGCCCTCCGCTCCCCTGTAACTAGGGACTCTGCAGGCACATCAATCCCTAATATCCTGGCTGCCCTCTCCTCTATGGATTCGTTCTCTGGGATTCCCTCGGCACATTTCACTTCGTATAGATTGTTGAGATCCTTGGTTGCTTGGTTTTGATTGGTCTTCTCAGCAGCAGCGCACCCACCCACATTCTTATCATCTGTGAGTGACAGCTGCTCCCTCCAATCTTGACACAGAGTCTGAGCCTCTGAACGATTCGAGCAAGAGGCGGAGGATAGCTTTGTGTCTACTTCGTCCTCAGCTGGTTCTTCATATGTTTCAGCTCCTTGTGGACTACCACTGTCACCGACGATCGTGGCGCTACTTTGATCAGACAAGTCTGGGCTTGACTCCTCATGGAGCGGAGACATTGGGCTTGGTCTGGACATCTGGCTCTCGCTCTCTTTTTTACAAATGGGGCATTCCTCTTCAGAGTCTAGACTGGCGCCCCCTGGAGGCACTGCATTGCCTCTACCACCACCAAGTTTAGATTTGGCCGTCAAAGTTTTGTTAACTTCTGTTGAGTCTCGGGTCTTTTGTAAAGACTGACATATGTCCTCATAATCAGGGGGACTCGTAAGTGTGGAGGCGTCCTGCATCGGCTGCCTATCTGCCCAGGGGACTTCTGCTGCCGTATGCGTTGTTGGCGTCGTTGGGCTTAAGTCTCTGATCTCGCTGGGATCACTAGGAGAGTCAATAAAGTCACTAGGGCCGGTAAAGTCACAAGGCGGTGGTGTCTCCGAAGGCGAAGTGAGGTCTAGCTTCACTGACCTGCCACTGCAGCTACTTCTCCTCTGTGACAAATTCGAAACAACCCTGTATTCTCTGAATCCTGTAGGATCGCGTGGTGGGACAGGGAGCTCCTCTCTTAGCTGCTTGCTGAATGTCACTGACTTTCTTTCAGCGGGTCTTGAGAAGGCGCTCTTGACCTCCCTGTACTCTGGGTCGACGGACACAGTCCAGCTCTCGATACTGCGCCTAAGGCTGCTGGGTTTGCTAAGCCCCGCCTCCCCCGCTAGCCTTATCTTGATCCGCTCAGGGATCTGCACAGCGCCGCCATTGTTGGGAACATTATTGCTGGCAGTGCCTAGCTCTAAGATGTCTTTGTATGCCTCGTTGAGGTCCTCGATGCACTGGTCAACACTGGGCCTCTTGCTGCTCTGCTGCTGTGGTTGTTGCTGTTGATCCTGGAGCTCTTTGTTGATAGTCTCTAGCTCCTCAATGGCATCCCATGGCCGTCTGCTGACGGGCTTCAGCAGGAACTGACCGAAGCCCTCCTGCCCACTGCAGGTCGCTGCTGGTTTGACCTCCATCGTGTTTCCTGAGGGTGGTGGTGGTGGCGCTGCTGCTGGCGGCTGAGCTGTGCTCTTGTTCAGCTGGCTGGAGATTGAGAAAGTGGCCGTCCTGGAAAAGGCGCTGTTGCTGGATGGTTTCAGGCTCTTCACCCCTTTTATGGGATAGCTGAATGCAGTGCTGCCCACACTGCTAGGGTCTGGGGTGACGCCTGGGTCGGGGGAACCTGGGGCAGGGACTTGAGGGTCTTGTGCTTCCTTGTTTTCAGGACCTGGAGGAGGAGGAGGAGGGGGAGGCTGACGCTTTCTGGCCTCTGGGCTAGTTTGAGTCTCCTGGTCACGGTACTGGTTCCCAGGCCAGGATCCCGAGAGTTTCAGCTCCTTGTGATGGTTTATTTTGGGGGGTTTGATGGGGAGTTTTCTCACTATTTTGCTGCTTGATCTGCTGCTTGCTATGCTACCGGTTAGTGCTTGCAGCTCAGCCTCTGCTGAAGATGTGCTTTGGAGACTTTGGTTTGTTAAGTGGCCAGTTTTGTTCTCGCTCGGACTGTCCACTGGGCTTGGTGGCCGGACTGGGCTTGGCGGCTTCTCGTCATTGTTGTTTTGATCATGGGACGTACTGCCCGGCGTTGGGGGGATGGGAACAGACACCAAACAGAATATTGTTTCGCTAAGTTTCTTTTTCACGCTCTTTTTCTCTACTTTCTCTGCTTTCTCTGAGGAGTCAGGCTTTCTTGGTTTCTCTTTCTCTGAGGAGTCAGGCTTTCTTGGTTTCTCTTTCTCTGAGGAGTCAGGCTTTCTTGGTTTCTCTTTCTCTGAGGAGTCAGGCTTTCTTGGTTTCTCTTTCTCTGAGGAGTCAGGCTTTCTTGGTTTCTCTTTCTCTGAGGAGTCAGGCTTTCTTGGTTTCTCTTTCTCTGAGGAGTCAGGCTTTCTTGGTTTCTCTTTCTCTGAGGAGTCAGGCTCTTTCTTTTTCACTTGAGTCACAGTTTCTGACACACCTTGGTCCACAAGCCTGATCTGCTGAGGGGGCGGTCTAACCTGAAAAGCAGTTGGATAGTTACCACAGCTCTGGTCAGGAGCTACACTGTCTACACTTCCTTTGTTTATTAAACCCCTGTGGCACCATCTAGTACTACTACCGTCGTTGTCATTGACAGATGTCTTGCGGCTGTCGGTATTGAGAGATAGCCCATGTGGGGGGGAAAAGGCACTATCATGTGTGGATTGTCCTAAAACCTTAGCGCAGGGAATCTCTTTGATGATGTTTCGGATAAGCTTGTCCGAGTCAGTGAGAGAATTTCCGCCAGGCCCTCCTGAGATGTGTCTCACTCGTGGATCATCAAAGGGTAAATAGTGAACATGCCCCAGATGTTCCTCGGTGTATCCAGGGTTAAGATTTGGGTTAGGGTTAACCTGTTTCCTGTAGGGTATACCTCGATCCCCATAGTGTTCCAGCCACGACCCTCCTGTCTGTCTGGAAAACCACCTTCCCGTCTCTGAGCTCACAGGCATCTGCATCTGTATCTGCATCTCCCCCCTCCACTTATAGTTCACCACTTCATTGCGGTTGATTGGGCCTCCCCTGATTGGGGGAGGGGCTCTCTTATAAGACGGGGGCGGGATGTAACCGGGGGGCTCCATGCCAAAGATTGCGGAGTGTTGTGCGAAATAGTCTTGTCTCTGCAGTTCTCCACCCCTTGGGTGATAGACAGGCCTGTTGTCCTTCTGTTGTTTGGACGCACTCTGCTCATCTACTACAGCTACAGAAAGCATCTCCTGGCTACCCCTAGTCTGCTGGTGTATCTCGTACGACGGAGGCTTGACAGGCCTGCTGAACCTGGGCTTTGGTAAAAGTGCAACATGACCGCCGCTTTGCCAACTGTTTCTGGCCCACCGGTCCCGGCCGACTGCGGCGCTGTGGTAATACCTACTATAAGGCCCGGAAAAGACGGTGCTGTTCACTCTCTGTCTATCAACCTGGCCCGGTCGAAGCTGGACACTGACCAAGCTGGACTGTGTGTCTGTGTGTTCAGTAGTTCCATCAGGCGACAGCACTCTGGGGAGGGACTGGGACTTCGCTCTGGTTCTGGGAAGGATAAAACCAGCGCTCTCTGGAGTCCTCAGGCGGTGCTGCTGGTCCTGAGCCCACCTCTCGCCCTCCCCATCCGACAGCTGCCTCCCCAGCCCCACCGCAGGCTTCCACTCCTCTGTGCCCAGGCTCTGGCACTTCCGCTCCCCAGTCACCCCAGTCAATACCCTCAGCTGTCCAGGAGCCGCGTCAGCTTCCCTCAGCCAGGAGATGGGGGTGTCATCCCATAGCTGCTTCTGTTGCTGCTTCTCCCTCTCCCCCCTGTGGTCCTCTGCTATCAGGGCCTGTGGCCTCCATGCCACCTCAGAGGCCTTCAGAAAGCTAGCGGACGCTCTCAGCTCCCGGCCGTCGGCGTAATCCAGAAGGACACTGAAGTCCTGACCTCTCCTCCTCCAGTAGGAGACATCCCTCTCATCCAACTGCTCTCTTCTCTCGATCTGCTCAGAATAGGTTAAGCTGGGAGCATCATAGAACCTGGAAAGACAACAAAGCACAATTGGTTGGTGATCATCATATAATGAAAATAGAAAAGATAAAAGAAGAAAGCGAAAGAAAGAACCATGAAGTGTTAAGGTACTGCTGTTATAATACTGTACCTTCATTAATATGAATGTTTTTATATTTGAACCCATGTCTTACATAGGAAAATCTACAAATATTATAAACAGTGAACATGTTGGTAGTAATACAAACAACCTGGATATAGGATAAACTTGTTTTTTGCACATAACACCAAAAATAACAAAACTCTTGAAGCATTTCCGTTCGTAAATTTATAAGCGTGTAATACCAACATAATTCAGTTAACCTCCCTTAGATTTGTAATGATAAACTCTGCTGACCTTTCCATGACCTGCCAGTCTATAGCTGCATCCCAATTTGCACCCTATAGTTGCATCCCAATTCGCACCTTACTCCCTCTGTAGTGCAGTAGGCCCTGGTCAAAGGTAGTGCACTATATAGGTAGTATGGAGACCAGTGGAAGACATTCTAAAACGTAGTCTCAGATGCAACATCTGACGCCCACAAAACAAGATCAAACAACAACAAAAATCATGAATGAGCTTTATCTGGAACGCTCTCTTATGGAACCATACCAGCGTTCCATACTCTGTTTACCTGTGATGACACAATGCTGACCAGCCTGCCATGGTTTTATACGATCTGAGAGATATTGATAACTGTGACATTTTAAATGCTGGTATGTCTGGCTAGCCTCCAAGCTGATGTTTTGGCTTTGGGAGTGAAGAAGAGGGTTACATCCCAAATGGCATCATGTTCCTTATATAGTGCACTACATAGGGAATAAGGTGTGATTTGGGATGTAGCCTAGGAATCAATATCTCCATCTCCAATCCAAGAGGGCGGAGTCAGGCAACACACATATATCTGACGGAAGTGCTTGAGTCAGCGGCTCCCAACTCCCTTGAAGATGCCGTGAAATTGTGCGGCTGCTGCAATATGATCTGCATATTAGAACACACGCTGACCTTAATTCAGAAAGCTGGGCGTTCGTTCCCTATATAGTGCCCTACTTTTCACCGGGGTCCATAGGGCTCGCTGGTCAAAAGTAGTGCACTATGCAGGGAATAGGGTGCCATTTGAAGTGCTTTGAAAGGCTGTTCATGACACACATCAATACCATCATCCCAGACACCCTGGACCCACACTCAATTTCCATACCGCCCCAACAGATCCACAGATGATGCAATCTCAATTGCACTTCACACTGCCCTCTTCCACATGGACAAGAGGAAAATAACTACGTGAGAAAGCTGTTCATTGACTAAAGCTCAGCGTTCAACACCATAGCCCCCTCCAAGCTCATCACTAAGTTTGGGAAACCTGGGACTGAACACTTCCCTCTGCAACTGGATCCTAGACTTCCTGACGGGCCGGCCCCAGGTGATGAGGGCAGGCAACACCACCTCCGCCACACTGACCCTCAACACGGGGGCCCCTCAGGGATGTGTGCTTAGTCCCCTTCTGTGCTCCCTGTTCACCCCCAACTGATGATCGTAGACTATAGGAGAAAGATCGGAGAACACACCCCCATCCACATCGACAGGGCTGTTGTGGAGCGGGTCGAGAGCTTCAAGTTCTTTGGCGTCCACATCGCTAAGGACTTAACCTGGTCCACATACACCCACAAAGTCGTGAAGAGGGTACGGCAGTGCCTCTTACCCTCAAGAGGCTGAAAAGATTTTGCATGAGCCCTCAGATCCTCAAAAAGTTTTACAGCTGCACCATCGAGAGCATCTTGACTGGCTGCATCACCGCTTTGTATGGCAATTGCATCGTCCTTGACCGCAAAGCTCTACAGAGGGTGGTGCGGACAGCCCAATACATCACTGGGGCCGAACTCCCTGCCATCCAAGTCCTATATACCGGCGGTGTCAGAGGAAGGCCCAAAAATTCACAAAAATTCACAAAGACTCTAACCACCCAAGCCATAGACTGCTCACTCTGTTATCATCCAGCAAACGGTATCGGAGTATCACTCTCAGACCAACAGGCTCCTTCTACCCCCAGGCCATAAGCCCCATAAGCCATAGCCAGACTGCTAAATAGCCAGACTGCTAAATAGCCAGACTGCTAAATAGTAAATTAATGGTACCCAAACTATCTGCACTGACCCTACGCACACTCACTATACATACACATCATATACACACTCACTAGACTATATATACACACTATATACATACTCACTATACATACACATCATATACACACTCACTATACATACACATCATATACACACTCACTAGACTATATATACACACTATATACATACTCACTATACATACACATCATATACACACTCACTATACATACACATCATATACACACTCACTAGACTATATATACACACTATATACACACTCACTATACATACACATCATATACACACTCACTAGACTATATATACACACTATATACATACTCACTATACATACACATCATATACACACTCACTAGACTATATATACACACTATATACACACTCACTATACATACACATATACACACTCACTAGACTATATATACACACTATATACACACTCACTATACATACACATCATATACACACTCACTCGACTATATATACACACTATATACACACTCACTATACATACACATCATATACACACTCACCAGACTATATATACACTATATACACTATATACACACTATATACATACTCACTAGACTATATATACACACCATATACACTCACTAGACTATATATACACACCATATACAGTCGGAAGTTTACATACACCTTAGCCAAATACATTGAAACTCAGTTTTTCACAATTTCTGACATTAATCTTAGTAAAAATTAGGATTAAATTGTGTACTTGGGTCAAACATTTCGGGTAGCCTTCAACAAGCTTCCCACAATAAGTTGGGTGAATTTTGGCCCATTCCTCCTGACAGAGCTGGTGTAACTGAGTCAGGTTTTTAGGCCTCCTTGCTCGCACACGCTTTTTCAGTTCTGTCCACACATTTTCTATAGGATTGAGGTCAGCGCTTTGTGATAGCCACTCCAATACCTTGACTTTGTTGTCCTTAAGCCATTTTGCCACAACTTTAGAAGTATGCTTGGGGTCATTTTCCATTTGGAAGACCCATTTGCGACCAAGCTTTAACTTCCTGATTGATGTCTTGATGTTGCTTCAATATATCCACATAATTTCCCTTCTTCATGATGCCATCTATTTTGTGAAGTGCACCAGTCCCTCCTGCAGCAAACACCCCCACAACATGATGCTGCCACCCCCGTGCTTCACGGTTGGGATGGTGTTCTTTGGCTTGCAAGCCTCTCCCTTTTTCCTCCAAACATAACGATGGTCATTATGGCCAAACAGTTCTATTTTTATTTCATCAGACCAGAGGACATTTCTCCAAAAAGTATGATCTTTGTCCCCATGTGCAGTTGCAAACCGTAGTCTGGCTTTTTTATGGCGGTTTTGGAGCAGTGGCTTCATCCTTGCTGAGCGGCCTTTCAGGTTGTAGCGATATCGGACTTGTTTTACTGTGAATATAGTTACTTTTGTACCTGTTTCTTCCAGCATCTTCACAAGGTTCTGTGCTGTTGTTCTGGGATTGATTTGCACTTTTCACACCAAAGTACGTTCATCTCTAGGAGACAGAACGCGTCTCCTTCCTGAGCGGTATGACGGCTGTGTGGTCCCATGGTGTTTATACTTGCGTACTATTGTTTGTACAGATGAACGTGGTACCTTCAGGCGTTTGGAAATTGCTCCCAAGGATGAACCAGACTTGTGGAGGTCTACATTTTTTTTCTGAGGTCTTTTGATTTTCCAATGATGTCAAGCAAAGAGGCACTGAGATTGAAGGTAGGCCTTGAAATACATCCACAGGTACACCTCCAATTGACTCAAATTACAGTGCCTTGCGAAAGTATTCGGCCCCCTTGAACTTTGCGACCTTTTGCCACATTTCAGGCTCCAAACATAAAGATATAAAACTGTATTTTTTTGTGAAGAATCAACAACAAGTGGGACACAATCAAGAAGTGGAACAACATTTATTGGATATTTCAAACTTTTTTAACAAATCAAAAACTGAAAAATTGGGCGTGCAAAATTATTCAGCCCCTTTACTTTCAGTGCAGCAAACTCTCTCCGGAAGTTCAGTGAGGATCTCTGAATGATCCAATGTTGACCTAAATGACTAATGATGATAAATACAATCCACCTGTGTGTAATCAAGTCTCCGTATAAATGCACCTGCACTGTGATAGTCTCAGAGGTCCGTTAAAAGCGCAGAGAGCATCATGAAGAACAAGGAACACACCAGGCAGGTCCGAGATACTGTTGTGAAGAAGTTTAAAGCCGGATTTGGATACAAAAAGATTTCCCAAGCTTTAAACATCCCAAGGAGCACTGTGCAAGCGATAATATTGAAATGGAAGGAGTATCAGACCACTGCAGATCTACCAAGACCTGGCTGTTCCTCTAAACTTTCAGCTCATACAAGGAGAAGACTGATCAGAGATGCAGCCAAGAGGCCCATGATCACTCTGGATGAACTGCAGAGATCTACAGCTGAGGTGGGAGACTCTGTCCATAGGACAACAATCAGTCGTGTATTGCACAAATCTGGCCTTTATGGAAGAGTGGCAAGAAGAAAGCCATTTCTTAAAGATATCCATAAAAAGTGTTGTTTAAAGTTTGCCACAAGCCACCTGGGAGACACACCAAACATGTGGAAGAAGGTGCTCTGGTCAGATGAAACCAAAATTGAACTTTTTGGCAACAATGCAAAACGTTATGTTTGGCGTAAAAGCAACACCCTGAACACACCATCCCCACTGTCAAACATGGTGGTGGCAGCATCATGGTTTGGGCCTGCTTTTCTTCAGCAGGGACAGGGAAGATGGTTAAAATTGATGGGAAGATGGATGGAGCCAAATACAGGACCATTCTGGAAGAAAACCTGATGGAGTCTGCAAAAGACCTGAGACTGGGACGGAGATTCGTCTTCCAACAAGACAATGATCCAAAACATAAAGCAAAATCTACAATGGAATGGTTCAAAAATAAACATATCCAGGTGTTAGAATGGCCAAGTCAAAGTCCAGACCTGAATCCAATCGAGAATCTGTGGAAAGAACTGAAAACTGCTGTTCACAAATGCTCTCCATCCAACCTCACTGAGCTCGAGCTGTTTTGCAAGGAGGAATGGGAAAAAAATTCAGTCTCTCGATGTGCAAAACTGATAGAGACATACCCCAAGCGACTTACAGCTGTAATCGCAGCAAAAGATGGCGCTACAAAGTATTAACTTAAGGGGGCTGAATAATTTTGCACGCCCAATTTTTCAGTTTTTGATTTGTTAAAAAAGTTTGAAATATCCAATAAATGTCGTTCCACTTCATGATTGTGTCCCACTTGTTGTTGATTCTTCACAAAAAAATACAGTTTTATATCTTTATGTTTGAAGCCTGAAATGTGGCAAAAGGTCGCAAAGTTCAAGGGGGCCG
The DNA here is from genome assembly GCF_045791955.1 of Oncorhynchus clarkii lewisi. Taxonomy (NCBI): domain Eukaryota; kingdom Metazoa; phylum Chordata; class Actinopteri; order Salmoniformes; family Salmonidae; genus Oncorhynchus; species Oncorhynchus clarkii. Next base: position 39,732,454 of record NC_092174.1, read on the forward strand.
AATACTTTCGCAAGGCACTGTATGTCAATTAGCATATCAGAAGCTTCTAAAGCCATGACATCATTTTCTGGAATTTTCCAAGCTGTTTAAAGGCACAGTCAACTTAGTGTATGTAAACTTCTGACCCACTGGAATTGTGATACGGTGAATGATAAGTGAAATAATCTGTATGTAAACAATTGTTGGAAAAATGACTTGTGTCATGCACAAAGTAGATGTACTAACCGACTTGCCAAAACGTTAGTTTGTTAACAAGAAATTTGCGGTTGTGGACAGGTGTCTTTTGTACTGATAACAAGTTCAAACAGGTGCCATTGATACAGGTAACGCGTGGAGAACAGAGGAGCCTCTTAAAGAAGAGGTTACAGGTCTGTGAGAGCCAGAAATCTTGCTTGTTTGTAGGTGACCAAATACTTATTTTCCACCATAATTTGCAAATAAATTCATTAAAAATCCTACAATGTGATTTTCTGGATTTTTTTTCTCATTTTGTCTGTCATAGTTGAAGTGTACCTATGATGAAAATTACAGGCCTCTCTCATCTTTTTAAGTGGGAGAACTTGCACAATTGGTGGCTGACTAAATACTTTTTTGCCCCACTGTAGCTCCACAGTGATGTGGTACTGGTACTCTCTGTATATAGCTCCACATTAATCTGGTACTGGTACTTCCTGTATATAGCTCCACATTGATCTGGTACTGGTACTTCCTGTATATAGCTCCACATTGATCTGGTACTGGTACTTCCTGTATATAGCTCCACATTGATCTGGTACTGGTACTTCCTGTATATAGCTCCATTCTTGTGTATTGTATTTTATTCCTCTTGGGTTAGTTACTATTTTATTTGTTATTAAACATTTCCCTATTAAATCTACACCTGTTGTATTTGGCACATGCGATAAATACAATTGGATTTGATTTGATCCATTTGGAACGCAGCCCTGGTAAGATGCACTGCCTGCCTGCCTGCCTGCCTGCCTGCCTGCCTGCCTGCCTGCCGCTGAGCAGAAAAACGTAACTTTCCTTGTATATAAAGTGCCAGTTACGTGATCACGTGATGTCAACACAAACAAGATACCGCTGGCCCCCAGACATCTTCTTCACCAGGAGTTTGATGTATTGCCCTCAGGACAATGTTACCGGGCAGGCACCAGGGCCCAAAATAAATGAAGCCAAATTATCCTTTTTCCCAGCGGCGGTAAGGCTCCTGAATGTTTACAACCACATGCAGCTGGTGGAGTTATGTCACACATGCAGCTGGTGGAGTTATGTCACAAATGCAGCTGGTGGAGTTATGTCACAAATGCAGCTGGTGGAGTTATGTCACAAATGCAGCTGGTGGAGTTATGTCACACATGCAGCTGGTGGAGTTATGTCACACATGCAGCTGGTGGAGTTATGTCACACATGCAGCTGGTGGAGTTATGTCACACATGCAGCTGGTGGAGTTATGTCACACATGCAGCTGGTGGAGTTATGTCACACATGCAGCTGGTGGAGTTATGTCACACATGCAGCTGGTGGAGTTATGTCACACATGCAGCTGGTGGAGTTATGTCACAAATGCAGCTGGTGGAGTTATGTCACACATGCAGCTGGTGGAGTTATGTCACACATGCAGCTGGTGGAGTTATGTCACACATGCAGCTAGTGGAGTTATGTCACACATGCAGCTGGTGGAGTTATGTCACACATGCAGCTGGTGGAGTTATGTCACACATGCAGCTGGTGGAGTTATGTCACACATGCAGCTGGTGGAGTTATGTCACACATGCAGCTGGTGGAGTTATGTCACACATGCAGCTGGTGGAGTTATGTCACAAATGCAGCTGGTGGAGTTATGTCACACATGCAGCTGGTGGAGTTATGTCACACATGCAGCTGGTGGAGTTATGTCACACATGCAGCTAGTGGAGTTATGTCACACATGCAGCTAACACAGACATATGGAAATGTCTGCTCTACCCAAAATTACAACCAATTAGTTGCAGCATAACCACAAAAATGGAAGAGGCAAGTAGAAGGGGGAAAAAGTAAGGAACTTGTCTGTCGGCCCTGTGTTAAAGAACATAAATGGTTAAAGAAAAGTGTGATAAATAAAAACATATACCAATTTCATTTAAGGACCAAAAAACAGACAGCTGTGCCATATAAATTGCAAAAATAGTTGGGAAGAGATTTTGGATGTACCCATTCCATGGCACATGGTTTATGAATTGATACGCAAAACAACGCCGGATGCAAAACTTTAAATTTTTCAATTTAAATTACTATACAAAATTCTTGTAACTAATATAATGTTATATATATATGGGTGATACAACCTTCCCAGCTCTGCAAATTCTGCTGTGAGGTGGCAGAGTCATTAGATCATTTATTTTGGTATTGTCCATATGTAGCTCGTTTTTGGTCACAGGTCCAGGAATGGCTGAAGAATTGCAACATTTACCTAGAACTAATGCTGCAGACAGCAATACTGGGTGATTTGAAAAGCCATAGTCAATCAATCTCAATTTAATTTACAATCTGTAGAAGCTATGAGAATAGAAAGGTTCAATTTATTTGTGAAGCATCACAGCACAGTTGAAAAATATATGGCAAATAGAAATCCAAAATGGATGATGTTGAGAGATAGATGGGAGGGGTTGAAGGGAGCTGAAGGGTGGGACTAATAGCAAGATAACCAATGTAAAACATACGGGATCTGTAAAATGTATATAGGTTCAGAAATGTTGTGGAAATAGCACAGTTACAAATAGAAATCTAACTGGATGGACATCAGATATAGAGGAAGGACTAAAAACAAACAAAAAATAACTATTGTAAAATAGACTGTCTGTAAAATGTGTATAAGATGTATATACTGAAGGTAGAAGCAGAAGTGTTTATTAGTTTACTCCAAAGGGGGGATCGGTGGTAGGGTTTGCAGGGAATAATAATAAAGGTATATTCTTTAAAAAAGTATGTATGTCTATATAGGTATGTGTATGTATATATGTGTATATGTAGGCATGCGTGTATGGATAAATGTATATTTACCAAAAAAGATATGGGGGATTGGAAATGATGCAGACAATTACATTGATGGAACCAATATTCTTTCCGCAATATTAAGCTGATACACCCCTATAAAAAATTTATTAATTTAATTTTAAAGATGTTTTAAAAAACACAAGCAGCACCAGTGGGCTGGCATACAGTTGATATAGTAGATGACAGATTGTGCTGATGTGTATAGTGTATATAGTGTACAGATGACATTGTAGATGACAGATTGTGCTGATGTGTATATAGTGTACAGATGACATTGTAGATGACAGATTGTGCTGATGTGTATATAGTGTACAGATGACATTGTAGATGACAGATTGTGCTGATGTGTATATAGTGTACAGATTACATTGTAGATGACAGATTGTGCTGATGTGTTTAGTGTATATAGTGTACAGATGACATTGTAGATGACAGATTGTGCTGATGTGTATATAGTGTACAGATTACATTGTAGATGACAGATTGTGCTGATGTGTATATAGTGTACAGATTACATTGTAGATGACAGATTGTGCTGATGTGTATATAGTGTACAGATTACATTGTAAGTGACAGATTGTGCTGATGTGTTTAGTGTATATAGTGTACAGATGGTCATTGATTGCTTATGAACATTTGTTTCTACCTGTAGTTATTGTCTGTATGTGTCCTTGTCTATGTTTTGGCACAGAGCCGCAATCAGAATTTACCCCACGAGGATAATAAAGACATTATCTTATTATCTTGCAGGGACAGACAACTCCTTAGTCTTATTTCTTAGCCATTTAATCCAATGCTACGAGGATCCCAAAATAGGATTTAATTTAATTGTGTAAAAAATATAATCAAATAAAAAAAGAGTGTCCCTTCAGGCTGAGTGATGTACCTGATTATCGTAACATGGTCAGCCACATTCATACATGCTCTCAGTCCCATGGACAGCAGGCTCAGTCCCATGGACAGCAGGCTCAGTCCCATGGACAGCAGGCTCAGTCCCATGGACAGCAGGCTCAGTCCCATAGACAGCAGGCTCAGTCCCATGGACAGCAGGCTCAGTCCCATGGACAGCAGGCTCAGTCCCATGGACAGCAGGCTCAGTCCCATGGACAGCAGGCTCAGTCCCATGGACAGCAGGCTCAGTCCCATGGACAGCAGGCTCAGTCCCATGGACAGCAGGCTCAGTCCCATAGACAGCAGGCTCAGTCCCATGGACAGCAGGCTCAGTCCCATGGACAGCAGGCTCAGTCCCATAGACAGCAGGCTCAGTCCCATGGACAGCAGGCTCAGTCCCATAGACAGCAGGCTCAGTCCCATGGACAGCAGGCTCAGTCCCATAGACAGCAGGCTCAGTCCCATGGACAGCAGGCTCAGTCCCATAGACAGCAGGCTCAGTCCCATGGACAGCAGGCTCAGTCCCATGGACAGCAGGCTCAGTCCCATGGACAGCAGGCTCAGTCCCATAGACAGCAGGCTCAGTCCCATGGACAGCAGGCTCAGTCCCATGGACAGCAGGCTCAGTCCCATGGACAGCAGGCTCAGTCCCATGGACAGCAGGCTCAGTCCCATAGACAGCAGGCTCAGTCCCATAGACAGCAGGCTCAGTCCCATGGACAGCAGGCTCAGTCCCATAGACAGCAGGCTCAGTCCCATAGACAGCAGGCTCAGTCCCATGGACAGCAGGCTCAGTCCCATGGACAGCAGGCTCAGTCCCATGGACAGCAGGCTCAGTCCCATGGACAGCAGGCTCAGTCCCATAGACAGCAGGCTCAGTCCCATGGACAGCAGGCTCAGTCCCATGGACAGCAGGCTCAGTCCCATGGACAGCAGGCTCAGTCCCATGGACAGCAGACTCAGTCCCATAGACAGCAGGCTCAGTCCCATGGACAGCAGGCTCAGTCCCATGGACAGCAGGCTCAGTCCCATGGACAGCAGGCTCAGTCCCATGGACAGCAGGCTCAGTCCCATAGACAGCAGGCTCAGTCCCATGGACAGCAGGCTCAGTCCCATAGACAGCAGGCTCAGTCCCATGGACAGCAGGCTCAGTCCCATGGACAGCAGGCTCAGTCCCATGGACAGCAGGTAGAGTGGCTCAAATCAAATCACATTTTATCAAATCAAATCAAATTTTATTTGTCACATACACATGGTTAGCAGATGTTAATGTGAGTGTAGCGAAATGCTTGTGCTTCTAGTTCCGACAATGCAGTAATAACCAACAAGTAATCTAGCTAACAATTCCAAAACTACTACCTTATACACACAAGTGTAAGGGGATAAAGCATATGTACATAAAGATATATGAGTGGGCCTGTTGTTATGAAGTAAAGTGTTGCTTCCCAAATTGCACCCTGGCTATTTAGGTTAGACCTCAACAGTAGACACAGTAGAGGGATACTGCTCACCCACATTCAGTACGGTGATAATAGCAAATTCACTTGTTTCTGGATGTAACTCAAAAAACTAAAAAAATAAAACAAACCCTAAAGTAATGATCACAGTTATCTGGCAATGAGTTATTTCAGTGAATGATCTAAACTGGCAATATACAGTCACATCCTGATCAACTTCACCTCGTTTTGCTTGTCTCCACGCCCCTCCAGGTGTCGGCCACCTTCCCCATTATATCCCCTGTGTATTTATACCTGTGTTCTCTGTTTGTCTGTTGCCAGTTCATCCTGTTTGTCAAGTCAACCAGGGGTTGTGTGTCTCAGCTCCTGCTTTTCCCAGTCTCTCTTTTTCTCGCCCTCCTGGTTTTGACTCTGAGCCCGCCTGCCTGACCACTCTGCCTGACCCTGACTCTGAGCCCGCCTGCCTGACCACTCTGCCTGACCCTGACTCTGAGCCCGCCTGCCTGACCACTCTGCCTGACCCTGACTCTGAGCCCGCCTGCCTGACCACTCTGCCTGACCCTGACCCTGACCCTGAGCCTGCCTACCGACCTGTACCTTTACCCCACCTCTGGATTACTGACCTCTGCCTGCCTTGACCTGCCTATTGCATATTGCCAGACCATGTAAACAGCAGCACAGGACGCTGGGTAGAGAAGCTTACTGTACGTGATGCCTTGAGAGCGTAACCAACCACCACACTGTAAACAGCTCAGGCGCCCTGTACTGCACACACACCCTGCAGAGTGAGGATTCCTCTGGACAAGTGTATGAGGAATCCTCACTCTGCGGAGTGTGTGTGTACAGTGCACAGAGCCTGAGCTGTTTACACTAATGTCTGTGTTGATAATACATATTACACACTGGGTGGTAGTGTATAAACTGAATGCGTCTCAAATGGCATCCTATTCCCTATTTAGTGCACTACTTTTGACCAGGGCCCATAGGGCTTTAGGCTGTGTACCTGTCTGTGTGTTGGTAGAGATGCTTGTGGTGGAGGGGTGGACTGACCCAATGGAAAGACGAGTGCCCTCTTTAAACATGGGTTCACATCGCAATGTAAACAAGCCAACAGTGCAGAATGGCGGCAGCTGTACATTATTCCTCATATCACAGCATAAAGCACCCTATTCCCTATATAGTGCACTACTTTTGACTAAGGACCATAGGGAATGTAGAGAATAGGGTGCCATTTGGAGCACAGACCTCATATTCGATCATATCACAGTGGTGCAGAAGCCTCAGTGTTCGTTCTACAGCCCTGGAAGGAAGGAAATGAGGAGACAGAAGAAAACACCCTCCTGCGCAGTGCAGACGGAGTGGCTCGGCTTTACATGCAACGCCGAAGGGCCCGGAGAGAAAGGAAAAGGGAGGGAAGGTATGGAGTGGGGGGGGGGGGGGGGGGACTCACCCGCTATCCGTGGCGAGAGAATCTCCCAGGGGCTGTGCTAGGCTGTCACCTAGGTTACCGCCGCCAGCTTCTTTCCTCCTTTGGTTCCTTTCCCCGCCACTCTCATTGTCCCCGCTGCCGGGGTAGACCTTCGCCAGTAGCGCCTGCCTGCTGCTGCTCCTGAAGACACAGGCCCCCCTGTCTGCTGCCTGTTCATACCCGTTCAGTGAGCCAACACGACCAGGCCTCTGGTTCTCTGCCGCTGGGATTTCACGGTGGCAGTCGGTCGTGGCGGCGACGTGGTGCTGTTTCTCGCAAGGTGCGGAGGCGGATGAAGTTGAAGAGGGGCAGGGGACGCTCGTCTTGGGCAATTTGTATCCGTGAGAAATGAGGAGGTCGTCCACGCTGTACATGGTGCTGTGTGTCTCTCTGTCTGGCTTGGCAGCAGGAGGGCGAAGGGGTTTCTGCTGTTCTTATGCTCAGTGCTGCTGGTGGGAGCTGGAGCAGAGCTGTTCAGTAGAGGCCATCACTATGGGGAGAAGAGAAACGGGGAAAAAGGTAACGTTTAGCTTTTAGCATCTCATCTTCAGAAATACAGATACCCAGTGCTTGTACGGGACACTAATGTAGGTACACTATACTGTAAATAAGGCGAGAACAAACAGGGAGAGTGAAACAGGAAGAAGATCACGTTCTGTCAGCGCTGTCCCAAAAGTGCACTACTATTGACCATCTACAGTATGTCCCAAATGGTATCCTATTCCCTACAGTATAAAGTGCACTACTATTGACCAGGGCTCAGGTCAAAAGCAGTGCCCTATAGAGGGAGCACGTGCCATTTTGGGATGCCATTTTGGGATGCAACTTAAGTGATCATGTCTTCACAGTACTGTGTGTATGAAATGATCAACAGTATGTTGGCTGCTGGAGAAAAGGGAAACAGCACAGATCTGATGAAGCTCCCCTGGTCGGCAGCCACAATAATACATGTGTTTACATGCAGATTTCACATTAGTCACACAGTGTGTTCCTGTTTGGCGACTTCACAGGATAAGAGAGGTCACTGGATACGTCCCAAATTGCACCCTAAGTGCACAACTTTTGACCAGAGCCCTACGGGACCTGGTTTCAAAGTAGTGCACTATTTAGGGAAAGTAGTAGTGCACTAATAGGGTGCCATTTGGTTAGTAGACTATTTGTATTTGTAGATGTTCCTGTTACAGCCCAGTTACAACGATCAAACTCACGGAAGTCAATAATTTTCTAAAACACGGAATCTCTTCTAAAAAAAATATAATTAATAACGTGAAAATGTATTTCCTTAAATCCTATAAATGTATTTCCTGAAGCTAGGATAGCAGAGTTGCTTATAAAAACATCTGAAACCCTACCCTACTTCAAATCGTATCTTAAATGACCCCCCCCCCGAATTGTAAATCGCTCTGCTAAATAACTCAAATGTACAAATTCGTCTCAAACTTGCAACAGAAATAACTCGTACTGCCTTCCACTGCAGGATTCCTGGGCTATACTGTGGGTGTGGTTGAGTGTACTGTATCTGCATGTGTGGTGTACGTGTGTTTCTCTCTCAACAGCCCAGCTTGCAAATACATTGCATTCGGAAAGTATTCAGACCCCTTGACTTTTTCCACCTATTGTTACGTTACAACCTTATTCTAAAATTGATTAAATCGTTTTTTTACCCTCGTAAATTTACACACAATACCCCATAATGACGAAGCAAAAACAGGTTTTAAGAAATATAACATTTTCATAAGTATTCAGACCATTTACTCAGTACATTGAAGCCCCTTTGGCAGTTATTACAGCCTTGAGTCTTCTTGGGTATGAAGCTACAAGCTTGGCACACCTGTATTCTCCCATTCTTCTATGTAGATCCTCTCAAGCTCTGTCAGGTTGGATGGAGAGCGTCGCTGCACAATTATTTTCAGGTCTCAACAGAGATGTTCAATCGGGTTCAACTCAGAGCTCTGGCTGGGCCACTCAAGGACATTCAGAGACTTGTCCCGAAGCCACTCCTGCGTTGTCTTGGCTGTGTGCTTTGGGTCGTTGTCCTGTTGGAAGATGAACTGTCGCCCCAGTCGTAGGTCCTGAGTGCTCTGAAGCAGGTTTTCATCAAGGATCTCTGTACTTTGCTCCATTCATATTTCCCTCGATCCTGACTAGTCTCCCAGTCCCTGCCGCTGAAAAACATCCTCACAGCATGATGCTGCCACCACCATGCTTCAACATAGGGATGGTGCCAGGTTTCCTCCAGACGTGACTCTTGGCATTCAGGCCAAAGAGTTCAATCTTGGTTTCATCAGACCAGAGAATCTTGTTTCTCGTGGTCTGAGAGTCCTTTTGGTGTCTTTTGTCAAACTCCAAGCGGGTTGTCATGTGCCTTTTACTGAGGGGTGGCTTCCGTCTGGTCGCTCTACCATAAAGGCCTGATTGGTAGATTGCTGCAGAGATGAAATTCCTTCTGGAAGGTTCTCCCATCTCCACAGAGGAACTCTGGGGCACTGTCAGAGAGACCATGGGGTTCTTGGTCACCTCCCTGACCAAGGCCCTTCTCCCACGATTGCTCAGTTTGGCCAAGCGGCCAGCTCTAGAAAGAGTCTTGGTGGTTCCCAACTACTAGGCCACTGTGTTCTTGGGGACCTTCAATGCTGCAGGCATTTTTTGGTACCCTTCCCCAGATCTGTGCCTCGACACAATCCTGTCTTGGAGCTCTACGGCCAATTCCTTCGACCTCATGGCTTGATAATTGCTCTGACATGCAAGGTCAACTGTGGGACCTTATATAGACAGGTGTGTGCCTTTCCAATGTCCAATCAATTGAATTTACCACAGGCGGACTCCAATTAAGTTGTAGAAACTTCTCAAGGATGATCAATGGAAACAGGATGCACCTGAGCTCAATTTCCAGTCTCATAGCAAAGGGTCTGAATACTTATGTAAATAAGGTATTTCTGTTTTTATTTGTAACAACTTTGCAAAAATGTGTAAAAACCTGTTTTCGCTTTGTCATTATGGGGTATTGTGTGTAGATTGAAAGCTGTAACGTAACAAAATGTGTAAAAAGAGAAGGGGTCTGAATACTTTCTGAATACATCGTATTAATTAGTGCCCATCACAGACTCAGCCTGCCTGGAGATGACAGTGGCAGGGCTTATAAAGCATCCATTCTGTGATCAAAGGCTTTGCACACATTAGCATGCTGATTATCAGGTTTGGACGTGATTAGTGGCTTTGCCATTCAGTTTTCATGAAAAAGTCGGCATTCAATGGACAAATGTCGAGTCATAGGCCATATGAGTGCCTGGCCAGACTAACACTGAGTTAGAATACACTTTTAATCTAGCCCAAGTGGTGCAGCGGTCTAAGGCACTGCATCTCAGTGCAAGAGGCATCACTACAGACTCTGGTTCGATTCCATAGGGCGGCGCACAATTGGCCCAGCATCGCTGGGGTAGGCTGTCATTGTAAAATCAGAATTTGTTCTTAACCCACTTGCCTAGTTAAATAAAATATACAAACAAAAAGGGCTCTGGTGGAAGGTAAGTGCATTTGGGTGCCCTTTGGAACATCCTACTGTATGTAAACTCCTACTGTATGTAAACTCCTACTGTAAACTCCTTTCCGTTGACTCTCCAGGCAGATAGACTAGGTGTTTTAGGTACCCAGAAGATGATGAAGAAGAAATAATTGCTCTGTGCGCTGTGATTACTACTAACAACATTGATGCTAAATGTTGTTACTGATGTAATTATGTTATTGCTACACAGGTTAAAGTGCAATTTTAAAGGGGTAGTTCCCATAAATTACAAAATTACATGTTGGTTTAAGATAGCATTTGGGAGACAGGCGCCAGGTAAACAAAACCAAAGCATTGATTGCTGTCTTACCTGGTCCATAGACTGCTTATAGGTAAAGGAAACCATGTTATTGTGTAATTTGGGTGGACTATCCCTTTAAACAGATCAGTGGCCTTGTGGTTAGTGTGTTTGCCCTGAGATTGGAAAGTTGGTAGTTGGATCCCTGGCCGAGTCATACCAAAGACTGTAAAAATGGGACCCCGATGCTTCTCTGCTTGGCACTCAGCATTGAGGAGATTGATTGAGGGTAAGGCCCTGCGATACACTAATGTCCTGTCCAGGGGGTATACTTGTACGTCAAGCTGTTCACTATGGATGCAAGGCCTGACCATCTATGATATCAAAATGACAGTGTTTATTGACATTTACTTTGTTTACAAACACTGGAGTAAAAAAAAAATATGTTTTGGGTTGTGATGGGGTACGACAAATAGACTAAGTTAATTTATAAGCTATATTCTACATGAATCCATGGGTACATATCATTTATTTACAGGTCAACAAATTGATGTAGCAACTGCAGATTACCCCTTTTAAGTGTTACCAAGAATTGAATAACTAAGATTCCTTTAACAGAATAAGGCCCCCTTTAAAACGACACAATAAGACATTATAGAGAGAGAATCAAAAACCGTGATGTACATTGGGTAAATTGTGACTGACTCTACAAATAACAATGAGTAGTTATTTATGAGTCTCCTCCTTAACCAGGCCGACACAGGAACAGGTTACTGTAGTTCTCTCACTGTGTCCCATCAACCCATTCACCCTTTAAGGGGAGCACATTTACCTTCCAACCTTGTACTAAACACTTTTTTTTACCTTTATTTAACTAGGCAAGTCAGTTAAAAACAAATTCTTATTTTCAATGGCGGCCTAGGAACAGTGGAACAGTTTGAACGCGCAACCTTCCAGTTACTAGTCCAACGCTCTAACCACTAGTCTACCCTGCCGATTCAACTAATATGGTTTGGTGATGACTTGTATCAGGTATGTTAGTGCAGGACTGGAACAAAAAAACGACCCTCCCTGGATGAGTGTCCACAGAAATGGCTTGAGGAACACCTGTTCTAATACAAGATCAACCCTGCAATGCAAACCCATTAAAGGGACAATCTGGGATTCAAACAAAAACAAAATGGAAACCCTGCCGCTTGAGGGATGAGGCTGACAAAAAATGCAACCCCTCTCAAATTCATAAAGAATCGATGGCTATTTATCATTCATTTAAAAGTCCAAAACAGGATGTATAAATCCCAGATGTCTCCTTTAATCTGCTTGTTCAAAACAGCTGTCCCTTTGCCATAAAACTAGCTGACACATACAGCACATCATTCATTCGCTTACACAAATGCACACAATTTCAAATTCAATGTAGTTGGGTAGTCAGTAACAGATGTCCATGGAAACTTTAGCACTTTCAGTAGGACGTCAACACAAAGGCTAATGAGCCCTGGTCAAAAGTAGTGTACTATACAGGGAATAGGGTGCTATTTGGGACGTGGATAAAGTCTAGTTGCTCGTTATAAACAAGTCAAGTAAATGGCATAGTTTGTGGGGCGAAAGGGTAGTCAGGGTTCGGTAATTCTACTATTGCCATGTGTGTTTAATGTTTGATAATATAGTCATAGTATGGAGAAACATTTAACCTTGAAATGTTGTGGTAAGCCTATGGGGGGGCCGGTTCCTGATAGTAGTTCTTACAATTATGTGAATAAATCTGTGTATGCATCCCAAATAGCACACTATTCCCCATATAGTGCACTACTTTTAACCACTATGGGCCCTGGTCAAAAGTAGTGCACTGTAAAGAGAATAATGATACTTCACATAAATGTCCATCCACATCATTTCACACTTTCTTAATTTCTATTTATATTCCAGCATATTCTCTTGACCTCAATTTGACCTTCGGACATTAAACATCATTTAAAAACCTTGTATACATCACAAATGGCACCGCATTCCCTATTATAGTGCACTACATTGACCAGGGCCCATAGAGGACTATATAGTAAATAGAAAGGCATGTCACTCCCCTTATGAGTCCTCAGTAAACACCCAAAGGTGGCACTTGAGATAGTAACATTGAGTAAATAACATCTTAAAATAATCTCTAATGTCTAGAATATTTTTCTAGAACCTCTAACGTCTAGAATAACGTCTAGAACTTCTAACATCTAGAATTAAGCAATATGGCCCGAGGGGGTGTGGCAAATGGCCAATATGCCATGACTGTTCTTAGGCACAACACAACGCGCCCTTAGCCGTAGTATATTGAACATATACCACAAACCCACGAGGTGCCTTACTGCTATTATAATCTGATTACCAACGTAATTAGAACAGTAAAAATACATGTTTTGTCATACCCGTGGTCTACGGTCTGATATACCAAGGCTGTCAGCCAATCAGCATTCAGGGCTCGAACCACCCAGTTTATAATAACGTTTAGAACCTCTAACGCCTAGAATAACCCATAGCCCCTTTGATGACTCCAGGCTCCTTGTGTGTTGTGTCAAACAGTTGAAGCACCTGCTGCCTGCCTCTCTACAATAACCTACAAAATATTTCCTTAAGGGTTTCATTTTGGAACTAGCACACCATGCAGGAGCATTGTAGAGGTCTGAATATAGGTAACCTAAGCCTCGTCCGAGCATAGAATAGTCCATAGGGGCAGAACTCCCTTCTCCTGTTCCAGTAGTGAGGCAGCTTGATGTACAAGCACACCCCTCGGACAGGATGCTAGTGAATATGGCAACTAAAATTGACACAGTAGATGAAAAGCACGTGCTCTATGACTCTCTCTGTTGCCATGGTGAAGAAAACCCGTAGACCAAACAAACTGTACAGACAGAAAAATAGTTTGGAGAAGATGAAGAAGGTGGCTACTGAAACCATTCAGTGTCGGTATCCGAAATGGCACCCTATCCCCTATATAGTGTATCACTTTTGACTAGGGCCAATATGGTTCATCTTTGAGCAAGGTCACCAGTGGAAACCATAGAAGAAGCACTTGGGCACATGTGTCTCCAGGTTGTATCCAAAATGGCACCCTATTCCCACAGGGCTCTGGTCAAATGTAGAGCACTATATAGGGAATGGGGTGTCATTTGGAATGCGCACATGTGCCTCCTTGTAGGCTCCAGCAGCAACTGCAATGACAAACAGTCACACACCGACTCACAAGACTAATACCCTGACTGATTCAACGCATGCAAGGAAAAATGGCAATGCTGAGGTTGTTGAAACCACATCAGAGATTCTGTCTGCTGTTGATCTGGCTCACACCTCTTCCTCCCGTCTTCTCCCCTCATCTCCCCTAATTTCCCCTCCCTCCCTTCCTCTCCCACCCCTCCTCTTCTCCCTCCCTTTCTTCTCCCTCTCTTCTCCCTCCCTCCCTATCTCCCCCTCCCTCCCTCTCCCCCTCCATCCCTCCCTCCTCCCCATCCTTCCCTCCCTTCCCCTCTACCCCTCCCTTCATTTCCCTCCCCCCCCTGAGTAGTCAGGTAGTAAGTAGTGCACTGTGACACCGTGCAGCAACACCGTGCAGAAAAACCATGCAACCAACACCAGCCTGCATCCCTAATGACACCTTTTCCCGATATAGTACACTTCTTTTGACCAATGCAAATAGGAAAGCAGCCTTTGCAACACCATGCAGCCTACCTCTGTGCTAATGATGGATATCTAAAAAGACCTGAAAGTAAGACAGACACTTTATCCTATGTTGTTTTTTAAATGTCCTGTATTTCGGACCTATGACTTAAGCTAGTGTCTGAACTTTGACCCATGACTTAAGCTAGTGTCTGAACTTTGACCCATGACTTAGGCTAGTGTCTGAACTTTGCTATCTAAGTTGAACCATAAGTTGAATACCACGTTTGGACCTTGTCCTAGATATATATAAAAACAAATAGCATATGCATTACGCTTATTTTCATATATGATTCAACCTGCCTCTATAAAGGCATAACCGTCTGAAACAGAGAAGCCGCCACTGCCTATCAATAACTGATTATTCCTGTTACTATGTAGACTAGATAGATACATTATGGTTAGCTATAGAGCCTTGCTATACTGCAGTGTTAGATGGTACAGCCTACATATAATTGACTGTTAAGAATGATTTCTCAAGTCAGCTTTGCACTCCCATACAATACAAAACATTGCTTTACGCAGCAGGCTAGGTTACTGCAGGTATATACTAGCGCCTATGGAAAAAAAGGTATATACAGTGCACACACACTAAGTTAAAAATGTAGTGAACGGTAGTGCATTAACAACGGTCGTTAGCCAAATTATAACCCCATTGCAATTTTACACGTCTCCCTAAAAAATACACCCCACCATGTCATCAAATACATATTCACATCGCGCCATCAATCGCTGTTTAACATTGATCAATCGAAGGCTGAACATGTTCGGTGTGTGCAAGTTTAAAGCGCCGTTAATTATAAGGTTTGCAGATGCGTCTTAGCTGACTGTGTGTGTTTACCAAGACCCACACAGCCACCCTGCGCTACCGTGTACGTGAAGCAAAAATAGACAGCCCCTCCCCTGAAAAATTATATCTGCATGGCAAAGCATTATCAGAGTATAAAAAATGCATAAATATTTGCGAGATCATTATAAACGCGAAATGACAGAGATACGCATCCTACCTGGAAGATGCCTGGCGCGGCCGTTGCAGTTCCCCTGCGCCCAGCTTCAGTCGCCGAGAGAACTGCACAGCCCTTCTGCTGAGCATGCCTATTACGCTAAAGAAGGAAAGACGCGCTGCCTGGACGGAGTGGAGTTTCCTCCACCAGCTCATCAGCCTGTGCTGTGCTGTGCGTTCGTCGTTCCTTTAAAAGGGATTTCAAAATGGTTTCTTCCAAACTGTGTAATAAGTTTTTTTTTTCTTGACAGAGGCGTCAATAAATGTTTTCCATATTATTGATTGTGTTTCAATGGAAGCATGTATCCATACATACCATTATGCCATAAATATATGTCTCTGAATACATTCATATATATACGTGAGTATTCATGGGTTTACACGTACTACACACACACACAACACACGATGATTATATTCCGTCATTAAAACCATAATTCCCCTCAATGTACAAGACAGTGTAATACGTGTGTAATTACTCTATATTACCTGAAAGCAGCTCACCCGTTCCACAATACATCTTATATACCCTTAGACTTGGTTTGACAAGGTGAGACCCTCATACAAAGAACCACGAGGCCACATGTTGCCGATGTAGCATAGCATCTGCACTCCTTCTTCTTTCTGTGTTCTTATTTTATTCACAACCCCTTTGGACAGACACCCTTTGGGCAGACACCCTTTGGACAGACACATTTTGGACAGACACCCTTTGGACAGACACCCTTTGGACAGACACCCTTTGGACAGACACCCTTTGGACAAACACCTTTTGGACAGACACCTTTTGGACAGACACCCTTTTGACAGACACCCTTTGGACAGACACCCTTTGGACAGACACCACACATACAGTGACAGAACGACCACTCATACCTCATCAGCCTCAGAATCCGTTTTTTTCCCCCTGCTTTAGTAGGCAGGTATGCTCATTCTCTCGCTGTTTTAGTAGGCAGGTATGCTCATTCTCTCCCTGCTTTAGTAGGCAGGTATGCTCATTCTCTCCCTGCTTTAGTAGGCAGGTATGCTCATTCTCTCCCTGCTTTAGTAGGCAGGTATGCTCATTCTCTCCCTGCTCTGACATCACTGTACTAGTTTATGTTCTCCTCGCTCTGCTATTCACTGTAGGCCTATGCTGTCATAGGGTGCATCCCACATAGCACCTTATTCACTACACAATGCACACATTTTGAACAGGGCCCTAATTCCCTCTATAATGCACTACTTTTGACTACCAGGACAAAATAATTGTACAAAAGGGAATAGGATTCCATTTGGGATGCCCCCTCTGTTTCTCTCTGCCATCAGAACATGAGCCCCTTTAACACGTGGTGTGTAACACATTTCTCGGTGAGGATGTGGTGGTCACGGCATCCCGCGGGTTCCCTTTAAGTGCAGCATGTTACATCTGGCACGGGAAGGAAGGCCTGAGGAAGAGTTCATTTAATTAACCAAACTGTCTTGGCACTGGATGGGACAGGGACACACTCACTGACGAGTCATCGCCGTTAGCAAGGCACCACCAAGGGCGATGCTGTGCTGCTGTGCTGCTGTGCTACATGCTGCTGTGCTGCTGTGCTACATGCTGCTGTGCTGCTGTGCTGCATGCTGCTGTGCTGCTGTGCTGCTGTGCTGCTGTGCTACATGCTGCTGTGCTGCTGTGCTACATGCTGCTGTGCTGCTGTGCTGCTGTGCTGCTGTGCTACATGCTGCTGTGCTGCTGTGCTGCATGCTGCTGTGCTGCTGTGCTGCTGCATTCTGCTGTGCTGCTGTGTTACATGCTGCTGTGCTGCATGCTGCTGTGCTGCATGCTGCTGTGCTGCTGTTCTGCGTGCTGCTGTGCTGCTGTGCTGCTGTGCTGCTGTGTTACATGCTGCTGTGCTGCATGCTGCTGTGCTGCATGCTGCTGTGCTGCTGTTCTGCGTGCTGCTGTGCTGCTGTGCTGCTGTGCTGCTGTGCTACATGCTGCTGTGCTGCTGTGCTGAATGCTGCTGTGTTACATGCTGCTGTGCTGCTGTGCTGCTGTGCTGCTGCGCTACATGCTGCTGTGCTGCTGTGCTGCATGCTGCTGTGCTACATGCTGCTGTGCTGCTGTGCTGCTGTGCTGCTGTGCTACATGCTGCTGTGCTGCTGTGCTGCATGCTGCTGTGCTGCTGTGCTACATGCTGCTGTGCTGCTGTGCTACATGCTGATGTGCTGCTGTGCTACATGCTGCTGTGCTGCTGTGCTGCTGTGCTACATGCTGCTGTGCTGCTGTGCTGCTGTGCTACATGCTGCATGCTGCTGTGCTGCTGTGCTACATGCTGCTGTGCTGCTGTATGCTGCTGTGCTACATGCTGCTGTGCTGCTGTGCTGCCATGCTGCTGCGTGCTGCTGTGCTGCTGCATGCTGCTGTGCTGCTGTGCTGCTGTGCTGCTGTGCTGCTGTGCTACATGCTGCTGTGCTGCTGTGCTGCTGTGCTACATGCTGCTGTGCTGCTCTGCTGCTGCATGCTGCTGTGCTGCTGTGCTGCTGTGCTGCTGTGCTACATGCTGCTGTGCTGCTGTGCTACATGCTGCTGTGCTGCTGTGCTGCTGTGCTGCTGTGCTACATGCTGCTGTGCTGCTGTGCTACATGCTGCTGTGCTGCCGTGCTACATGCTGCTGTGCTGCTGTGCTGCTGTGCTACATGCTGCTGTGCTACATGCTGCTGTGCTGCTGTGCTGCTGCGCTACATGCTGCTGTGCTACATGCTGCTGTGCTACATGCTGCTGTGCTACCAGGGTCTGGTAGTCTCTTCTCTTACTGTAGAGAGGGTCTGGTAGTCTCTTCTCTTCTCTTACTGTAGAGAGGGTCTAGTAGTCTCTTCTCCTACTGTAGAGAGGGTCTAGTAGTCTCTTCTCTTACTCTAGAGAGGGTCTAGTAGTCTCTTATTTTACTGTAGAGAGGGTCTGGTAATCTCTTCTCTTACTGTAGAGAGGGTCTAGTAGTCTCTTCTCTTACTGTAGAGAGGGTCTGGTAGTCTCTTCTCTTACTGTAGAGAGGGTCTAGTAGTCTCTTCTCTTACTTTAGAGAGGGTATAATAGTATCTTCTCCTACTGTGGAGAGTTTCTGGTAGTCTCTTCTCTTACTGTAGAGAGGGTCTAGTAGTCTCTTATCTTACTGTAGAGAGGGTATAGTAGTCTCTTCTCCTACTGTGGAGAGTTTCTGGTAGTCTCTTCTCTTACTGTAGAGAGGGTCTAGTAGTCTCTTATCTTACTGTAGAGAGGGTATAGTAGTTTCTTCTCCTACTGTAGAGAGGGTCTGGTGATCTCTTCTCTTACTGTAGAGAGGGTCTAGTAGTCTATTCTTTACTGTAGAGATGGTCTATTAGTCTCTTGTCTTAATGTAGAGAGGGTCTATTAGTCTCTTCTCTTAATTTAGAGAGGGTCTAGTAGTCTCTTCTCTTACTGTAGAGAGGGTCTGGTGGTCTCTTCTCTTACTGTAGAGAGGGTCTGGTAGTCTCTTCTCTTATTGTAGAGAGGGTCTGGTAGTCTCTTCTCTTCTCTTACTGTAGAGAGGGTCTAGTAGTCTCTTCTCTTCTCTTCATGTAGAGAGGGTCTAGTAGTCTCTTCTCTTACTGTAGAGAGGGTCTGGTAGTCTCTTATCTTACTGTAGAGAGGGTCTGGTGGTCTCTTCTCTTACTGTAGAGAGGGTCTGGTAGTCTCTTCTCTTATTGTAGAGAGGGTCTGGTAGTCTCTTCTCTTCTCTTACTGTAGAGAGGGTCTAGTAGTCTCTTCTCTTCATGTAGAGAGGGTCTAGTAGTCTCTTCTCTTACTGTAGAGAGGGTCTGGTAGTCTCTTATCTTACTGTAGAGAGGGTCTGGTAGTCTCTTCTCTTCTCTTGCTGTAGAGAGGGTCTAGTAGTCTATTCTTTACTGTAGAGAGGGTCTATTAGTCTCTTGTCTTAATGTAGAGCGGGTCTATTAGTCTCTTGGCTTAATGTAGAGAGGGTCTAGTAGTCTCTTCTCTTACTGTAGAGAGGGTCTGGTAGTCTCTTCTCTTACTGTAGAGATGGTCTGGTAGTCTCTTCTCTTCTCATACTGTAGAGAGGGTCTAGTAGTCTCTTCTCTTACTCTAGAGAGGGTCTAGTAGTCTCTTCTCTTACAGTAGAGAGGGTCTGGTGGTCTCTTATCTTACTGTAGAGAGGGTCTAGTAATCTTCTCTTACTGTAGAGAGGGTCTAGTAGTCTCTTCTACTGTAGAGAGGGTCTGGTATTCTCTAGTCTAGTAGTCTATTATTACTGTTGACATTACTGGAGCAGCAGCACAGTCAGGTGGACTGGGGACAGCAAGGAGTCATCATGTCAGGTATTCCTGGGGCATGGTCCTAGGGCTCAGGTCCTCCAAGAGAGAGAAAGAAAGAGAGAATTAGAGAGAGCATATGTGGGATGGCCAGTCCTCTTCTGGCTGTGCCGGGTGGAGATTATAACAGAACATGGCCAAGATGTTCAAATGTTCATAAATGACCAGCATGGTCGAATAATAATAAGGCAGAACAGTTGAAACTGGAGCAGCAGCACAGCCAGGTGGACTGGGGACAGCAAGGAGTCATCATGTCAGGTAGTCCTGGGGCATGGTCCTAGGGCTCAGGTCCTCCGAGAGAGAGAAAGAGAGAAGGAGAGAATTAGAGAACGCACACTTAGATTCACACAGGACACCGAATAGGACAGGAGAAGTACTCCAGATATAACAAACTGACCCTAGCCCCCCGACACAAACTACTGCAGCATAAATACTGGAGGCTGAGACAGGAGGGGTCAGGAGACACTGTGGCCCACTCCGAGGACACC
Organism: Oncorhynchus clarkii lewisi; assembly: GCF_045791955.1. Lineage (NCBI taxonomy): Eukaryota > Metazoa > Chordata > Actinopteri > Salmoniformes > Salmonidae > Oncorhynchus > Oncorhynchus clarkii. The sequence continues at coordinate 39,752,616 of NC_092174.1, forward strand.
CCCGGACAGGGCCAAACAGGAAGGATATAACCCCACCCACTTTGCCAAAGCACAGCCCCCACACCACTAGAGGGATATCTTCAACCACCAACTTACCATCCTGAGACAAGGCTGAGTATAGCCCACAAAGACCTCCGCCACGGCACAACCCAAGGGGGGGGGGGGGGGGGGCGCCAACCCAGACAGGATGACCACATCAGTGACTCAACCCACTCAGGTGACGCACCCCCTCCAGGGACGGCATGAGAGAGCCCCAGTAAAGCCAGTGACTCAGCCCCTGTAATAGGGTTAGAGGCAGAGAATCACAGTGGAAAGAGGGGAACCGGCCAGGCAGAGACAGCAAGGGCGGTTCGTTGCTCCAGAGCCTTTCCGTTCACCCTCCCACTCCTGGGCCAGACTACACTCAATCATATGACCCACTGAAGAGATGAGTCTTCAGTAGAGACTTAAAGGTTGAGACCGAGTTTGCGTCTCTGACATGGGTAGGCAGACCGTTCCATAAAAATGGAGCTCTATAGGAGAAAGCCCTGCCTCCAGCTGTTTGCTTAAAAATTCTAGGGACAATTAGGAGGCCTGCGTCTTGTGACCGTAGCGTACGTGTAGGTATGTACGGCAGGACCAAATCAGAGAGATAGGTAGGAGCAAGCCCATGTAATGCTTTGTAGGTTAGCAGTAAAACCTTGAAATCAGCCCTTGCTTTGACAGGAAGCCAGTGTAGAGAGGCTAGCACTGGAGTAATATGATCAAATTTTTTGGTTCTAGTCAGGATTCTAGCAGCCGTATTTAGCACTAACTGAAGTTTATTTAGTGCTTTATCCGGGTAGCCGGAAAGTAGAGCATTGCAGTAGTCTAACCTGGAAGTGACAAAAGCATGGATTAATTTTTCTGCATCATTTTTGGACAGAAAGTTTCTGATTTTTGCAATGTTACGTAGATGGAAAAAAGCTGTCCTTGAAATGGTCTTGATATGTTCTTCAAAAGAGAGATCAGGGTCCAGAGTAACGCCGAGGTCCTTCACAGTTTTATTTGAGACGACTGTACAACCATTAAGATTAATTGTCAGATTCAACAGAAGATCTCTTTGTTTCTTGGGACCTAGAACAAGCATCTCTGTTTTGTCCGAGTTTAAAAGTAGAAAGTTTGCAGCCATCCACTTCCTTATGTCTGAAACACATTCTTCTAGCAAGGGCAATTTTGGGGCTTCACCATGTTTAATTGAAATGTACAGCTGTGTGTCATCCGCATAGCAGTGAAAGTTAACATTATGTTTTCGAATAACATCCCCAAGAGGTAAAATATATAGTGAAAACAATAGTGGTCCTAAAACGAAACCTTGAGGAACACCGAAATTTACAGTTGATTTGTCAGAGGACAAACCATTCACAGAGACAAACTGATATCTTTCCGACAGATAAGATCTAAACCAGGCCAGAACTTGTCCATGTAGACCAATTTGGGTTTCCAATCTCTCCAAAAGAATGTGGTGATCGATGGTATCAAAAGCAGCACTAAGGTCTAGGAGCACGAGGACAGATGCAGAGCCTCGGTCCGATGCCATTAAAATGTCATTTACCACCTTCACAAGTGCCGTCTCAGTGCTATGATGGGGTCTAAAACCAGACTGAAGCATTTCGTATACATTGTTTGTCTTCAGGAAGGCAGTGAGTTGTTGCGCAACAGCCTTTTCTAAAATTTAGAAAAGTAGTAGTCATTTAGTAGTCACTTCTCTTACTGTAGAGAGGGTCTATTAGTCTCTTGTCTTAATGTAGAGAGGGTCTATTCGTCTCTTCTCTTAACGTATAGAGGGTCTAGTAGTCTCATCTCTTACTGTAGAGAGGGTCTGGTAGTCTCTTCTCTTACTGTAGAGAGGGTCTGGTAGTCTCTTCTCTTCTCTTACTGTAGAGAGGGTCTAGTAGTATATTCTCTTACTCTAGAGAGGGTCTGGTAGTCTCTGCTCTTACTGTAGAGAGGGTCTGGTAGTCTCTTCTCTTACTGTGGAGAGTTTCTGGTAGCCTCTTCTCTTACTGTAGAGAGGGTCTAGTAGTCTCTTCTCTTACTGTGGAGAGTTTCTGGTAGTCTCTTCTCTTACTGTAGAGAGGGTCTAGTAGTCTCTTCTCTTACTGTGGAGAGTTTCTGGTAGTCTCTTCTCTTATTGTAGAGAGGGTCTAGTAGTCTCTTCTCTTACTGTGGAGAGTTTCTGGTAGTCTCTTCTCTTACTGTAGAGAGGGTCTAGTAGTCTCTTCTCTTACTGTGGAGAGTTTCTGGTAGTCTCTTCTCTTATTGTAGAGAAGGTCTGGTAGTCTCTTCTCTTACTGTAGAGAGGGTCTAGTAGTCTCTTCTCCTACCGTAGAGAGGGTCTGGTGGTCTCTTCTCTTACTGTAGAGAGGGTCTAGTAGTCTATTCTTTACTGTAGAGATGGTCTATTAGTCTCTTGTCTTAATGTAGAGAGGGTCTATTAGTCTCTTCTCTTAATGTAGAGAGGGTCTAGTAGTCTCTTACTGTAGAGAGGGTCTGGTAGTGTCTTCTCTTACTGTAGAGAGGGTCTGGTAGTCTCTTCTCTTCTCTTACTGTAGAGAGGGTCTAGTAGTCTCTTCTCCTACTGTAGAGAGGGTCTAGTAGTCTCTTCTCATACTCTAGAGAGGGTCTAGTAGTCTCTTCTCTTACTGTAGAGAGGGTCTGGTAGTCTCTTCTCTTACTGTAGAGAGGGCCTGGTAGTCTCTTATCTTACTGTAGAGAGGGTCTGGTAGTCTCTTCTCTTACTGTAGAGAGGGTCTGGTAGTCTCTTCTCTTCTCTTACTGTAGAGAGGGTCTAGTAGTCTCTTCTCTTCTCTTAATGTAGAGAGGGTCTAGTAGTCTCTTCTCTTAATGTAGAGAGGGTCTAGTAGTCTCTTCTCTTACTGTAGAGAGGGTCTGGTAGTCTCTTCTCTTACTGTAGAGAGGGTCTGGTAGTCTCTTCTCTTCTCTTACTGTAGAGAGGGTCTAGTAGTCTCTTCTCTTCTCTTAATGTAGAGAGGGTCTAGTAGTCTCTTCTCTTAATGTAGAGAGGGTCTAGTAGTCTCTTCTCTTACTGTAGAGAGGGTCTGGTAGTCTCTTCTCTTACTGTAGAGAGGGTCTGGTAGTCTCTTCTCTTCTCTTACTGTAGAGAGGGTCCAGTAGTCTATTCTTTACTCTAGATAGGGTCTAGTAGTCTCTTCTCTTACAGTAGAGAGGGTCTGGTGGTCTCTTATCTTACTGTAGAGAGGGTCTAGTAATATTATCTTACTGTAGAGAGGGTCTGGTAGTCTCTTCTACTGTAGAGAGGGTCTGATATTCTCTTCTCTTACTGTAGAGAGGGTATAGTAGTCTATTATTACTGTTGACAGGGTCTGGTAGTCTCTTCTCCTTCTGTAGAGAGGGTCTAGTAGTCTCTTCTGTTACTGGGGAGAGGGTCTGGTAGTCTCTTCTCTTACTGTAGAGAGGGTCTAGTAGTCTCTTCTCTTACTGGGGAGAGGGTCTAGTAGTCTATTAATATACGTTAGAGAGGGTCTAGTAGTCTCTTCTCCTGCTGTAGAGAGGGTCTAGTAGTATCCTATCTTCTCTTTCTGTAGAGAGGGTCTAGTAGTCTCTTCTCTAACTGTAGAGAGGGTCTAGTAGTCTATTCTCTTCTCTTACTGTAGAGAGGGTCTAGTAGTCTCATCTCTTACTGTAGAGAGGGTCTGGTAGTCTCTTCTCTTACTGTAGAGAGGGTATGGTAGTCTCTTCTCTTCTCTTACTGTAGAGAGGGTCTAGTAGTCTCATCTCTTACTGTAGAGAGGGTCTGGTAGTCTCTTCTCTTACTGTAGAGAGGGTCTGGTAGTCTCTTCTCTTACTGTAGAGAGGGTCTGGTAGTCTCTTCTCTTCTCTTACTGTAGAGAGGGTCCAGTAGTCTATTCTTTACTCTAGATAGGGTCTAGTAGTCTCTTCTCTTACAGTAGAGAGGGTCTGGTGGTCTCTTATCTTACTGTAGAGAGGGTCTAGTAATATTCTCTTACTGTAGAGAGGGTCTGGTAGTCTCTTCTACTGTAGAGAGGGTCTGATATTCTCTTCTCTTACTGTAGAGAGGGTATAGTAGTCTATTATTACTGTTGACAGGGTCTGGTAGTCTCTTCTCCTTCTGTAGAGAGGGTCTAGTAGTCTCTTCTGTTACTGGGGAGAGGGTCTGGTAGTCTCTTCTCTTACTGTAGAGAGGGTCTAGTAGTCTCTTCTCTTACTGGGGAGAGGGTCTAGTAGTCTATTAATATACGTTAGAGAGGGTCTAGTAGTCTCTTCTCCTGCTGTAGAGAGGGTCTAGTAGTATCTTATCTTCTCTTTCTGTAGAGAGGGTCTAGTAGTCTCTTCTCTTACTGTAGAGAGGGTCTAGTAGTCTATTCTCTTCTCTTACTGTAGAGAGGGTCTAGTAGTCTCATCTCTTACTGTAGAGAGGGTCTGGTAGTCTCTTCTCTTACTGTAGAGAGGGTCTGGTAGTCTCTTCTCTTCTCTTACTGTAGAGAGGGTCTAGTAGTCTCATCTCTTACTGTAGAGAGGGTCTGGTAGTCTCTTCTCTTACTGTAGAGAGGGTCTGGTAGTCTCTTCTCTTCTCTTACTGTAGAGAGGGTCTAGTAGTCTCATCTCTTACTGTGGAGAGTTTCTGGTAGTCTCTTCTCTTACTGTAGAGAGGGTCTAGTAGTCTCTTCTCTTACTGTGGAGAGTTTCTGGTAGTCTCTTCTCTTATTGTAGAGAGGGTCTGCTAGTCTCTTATCTTACTGTAGAGAGGGTCTAGTAGTCTCTCCTCTTACTGTAGAGAGGGTCTAGTAGTCTCTTCTCCTACTGTAGAGAGGGTTGGGTAGTCTATTCTCTTACTGTTGAGACAGTCTTAGTAGTCTTCTCTTACTGGGGAGAGGGTCTGGTAGTCTCTTCTCTAACTGGAGAGAGGGTCTGGTAGTCTCTTTTCCTACTGTAGAGAGGTTCTAGTAGTCTCTTACTGTAGAGGGTCTAGTAGTCTTCTCTTAATGTAGAGAGGGTCTGATAGTCTCTTCTCTTACTTTAGAGAGGGTCTGGTAGTCTCTTACTGTAGAGGGTCTAGTAGTCTCTTCTCTTACTGTAGAGAAGGTATCGTAGTCTCCCTCACCATGTTCTGGGCTCTCTGCTCTGTTTCCTCCTCCCGGGTATAATATGTCTGGGGTTTTTTTAAAGCGAGGGTGCGTTTGTCCACTCTTATCAGCAGAGGTGTAGGGAGAGACCTCCTCTTTGATGCCCATCCTAGGTTTTTCCCAAATGGTCCCCTATTCCAGAGCCCTACGTTCCAGAGCCCTAAGGTCCCTGGTCAAAGGTAGTGCACTACGAAGGGAATAGAATGCCTTTTGGGACGGAACCCTACTGCTTTAGGCGATGACAGCAGTATCTCCCGCCACAGGAAGGCCCAGGCTCCGGCCTTGTGTTTGACGTCCAATCAGATTACAGATCCTGCCAGTTGTGAACACCAACGCTGAGTGCTGCATCATCATTTCCAGCACTGCTGCCTCCCTGATGAGGCTGGATACTCTTGACACCCTATTCCTTACATAGTGCATATCCCTATGGGCTCTGGTCAATAGTAGTACACTAATAGGGTGGCATTACAATGCTACTAGCTATAAGTTTTTTCCTGCCACTGTAATAAGAGTATACCATTAAATGACAGAGGGGAATTCATTCAGCCTTAAGGCTGTGGGTGCTCAGGAATGTCAGGAATGGGTGCTGCAACATTTTTCCATAGAAAATGTGCACGTTTTTATAATCTGGGAATTTTTATCGGCAATTTTTAATAATCCTCCAAACACAGAACACAGATATTGGTAATGTGATCAGTCTGCGGTTCTAAATAATTTTTGGAAAACGTGGCAGATGTTTTTGAGCTGAAGAGAGAGAAATTCCACTCCTGTTTTGGAGTGAAATGTTGTCAATTAAAATTGCTAGTGTATCATCATTTTTACCCGTGTCTGTCTGGCAGTCCATGGGTGGTCTTCCCCTAACTGAAGCCATGTTGGGCCTGTCTGACCCCAACCCTAACTGAAGCCATGTTGGGCCTGTCTGACCCCAACCCTAACTGAAGCCATGTTGAGCCTGTCTGACCCCAACCCTAACTGAAGCCATGTTGGGCCTGTCTGACCCTAACCCTAACTGAAGCCATGTTGGGCCTGTCTGACCCCAACCCTAACTGAAGCCATGTTGGGCCTGTCTGACCCCAACCCTAACTGAAGCCATGTTGGGCCTGTCTGACCCCAACCCTAACTGAAGCCATGTTGGGCCTGTCTGACCCCAACCCTAACTGAAGCCATGTTGGGCCTGTCTGACCCCAACCCTAACTGAAGCCATGTTGGGCCTGTCTGACCCCAACCCTAACTGAAGCCATGTTGGGCCTGTCTGACCCCAACCCTAACTGAAGCCATGTTGGGCCTATTTCAGAACAGAGGGAAGTTGGATCATACTGGAGACACAGGACGCAGCCCTAATGGCCCCCTAATCCCTATATGGTGTACTACACTTGACTAAGGTCCATAGAGCTATGGTGAAAAGAAGTGCACTATAAAGGGAATAAGGCACCAGTTGAGATGCATCCACATTCTCTAACTCTGTCATCTGAATTGAACTAACCAGTGTGGGCCCTCAAAGTTAAATATGCCACAAAAACATATGCTTTCTCATCATAGATCTAGAAGATATAAAAACATATGCTTTCTCATCATAGATCTAGAAGATATAAAAACATATGCTTTCTCATCATAGATCTAGAAGATATAAAAACATATGCTTTCTCATCATAGATCTAGAAGATATAAAAACATATGCTTTCTCATCATAGATCTAGAAGATATAAAAACATATGCTTTCTCATCATAGACCTAGAAGATATAAAAACATATGCTTTCTCATCATAGATCTAGAAGATATAAAAACATATGCTTTCTCATCATAGATCTAGAAGATATAAAAACATATGCTTTCTCATCATAGATCTAGAAGATATAAAAACATATGCTTTCTCATCATAGACCTAGAAGATATAAAAACATATGCTTTCTCATCATAGATCTAGAAGATATAAAAACATATGCTTTCTCATCATAGATCTAGAAGATATAAAAACACTAGAAATAGGGATGGCTGTTTTGGGTTTTGCCACAACGACTTGAGGTCAAGCCTTATGGTTCATCTTGCTGCTGGACACTTCAAGACCCTTGACAGACTGTAAAATGAGAGAGAAACTATCCAATAAGTACCATAACATTTTTACCTACATAGTGCACTACTTTTGACCAGAGCCCTATGGACCCTGGTCCAAAGTAGTGTACTGAATAGCGAATAGGGTGCCATTTGGGTTAAATCCTTCTCAAATGAATCCTCGCTGCTAGAAATGTGGAGAAATGTTCCCAGGCAGAATAATGTTTTTATGTATTTTATTTGACCAGGTAGGTTAGATCACCTTTATTTAACCAGGTAGGTTAGATCACCTTTATTTAACCAGGTAGGCTAGATCACCTTTATTTAACCAGGTAGGTTAGATCACCTTTATTTAACCAGGTAGGTTAGATCACCTTTATTTAACCAGGTAGGTTAGATCACCTTTATTTAACCAGGTAGGTTAGATCACCTTTATTTAACCAGGTAGGCTAGATCACCTTTATTTAACCAGGTAGGTTAGATCACCTTTATTTAACCAGGTAGGTTAGATCACCTTTATTTAACCAGGTAGGTTAGATCACCTTTATTTAACCAGGTAGGCTAGATCACCTTTATTTAACCAGGTAGGTTAGAGCACCTTTATTTAACCAGGTAGGCTAGATCACCTTTATTTAACCAGGTAGGCTAGATCACCTTTATTTAACCAGGTAGGTTAGATCACCTTTATTTAACCAGGTAGGCTAGATCACCTTTATTTAACCAGGTAGGCTAGTTGAGAACAAGTTCTCATTTACAATTGTGACCTGGCCATACATACAACGACAGAGTTACACATGGAGTAAAACAAACATACAGTCAATAATACAGTATAAACAAGTCTATATGTCTATATATAAGTCTATATATAATGTACACTACAGTTCCTGACCTCATGGAGAAACTAACTATATAATGTGAAGACAGAATAACTGTGTCTTTTGGGAATGTTTGTTGACTTGGTAAATACTTGGGAAGAACAACCTACATCCACTGTCCGGTAGCATATACATGGAACCAGAGCCATACAGTATATTTAGAATATAGAATATTTCCAATATATTAAATATATGGCTCTCGTGGAACTATAACACAGTAATATATGTGCATAAGACCTAATTGTCAGGACATAGTTAATCAAAGACTGAGCGCTGGGGTGAAAAATGTCCCACACACACAATAGTATTCCATCTAGAGGACTGTACAGTTCTCCAACAAACAAACCAGCGGGCCAATGTTCTGTTCCCAGTTGGAATGTTGTGACTCACTGGCATTCCTTGGAGATAAGCCAATGGGAGGACCAGATAGTACCTGTGTCCCAAATGGCAACCTATTTACAATATCATTCTCTACTAAAGGAGGGCAGTACGTATTTAATAGGGTGCCATTTGGGACACCCCAGTAATAGGGGTTGACAAGTCTGTGACAACAAACATGAATTCATCCCTATCCCCAGAAGAGATGTATTTATGTTCATGTCAACTGGCACAACTAAAACAAAGCAAAGGGAACGACAGTGACAATCTCGCCGAGTCACAAATTCATGACTTCATTCCACGAAAAAAAGCATACATTTCGATTGCGCCTATAATTTTGGCTTGGCAGGGTTTACACATAATGGCCTCTCATTAAAAACTAGAATTAGTGCTTGTGAATCACGCGTGGTTCAACTGTGAAGCATACGATGGGAAAACACTATAAACTACCGACACTTTAATTATCTAAACCAAATTGGGCTGAGAGATCTTTTGTATTGTGGCATAACCTAAAGAGCGGCAAGACTAAATGCAGTGCGTGAATGGATGCTTATTGTAGATCATCACACGTATTGCAAAGACCCAGAGCTACTGTAGGTAAGACTTTAGAACTATGGAACTGTTCTCTAAAAGGAGGCTTTACATGCTCGAGGCTCATTAACACAACCCACAGGGCTCTTATCTAAAGTAGTGCACTATATAGAGAATAGGGTACCATTTGGGCCACAGATATGTTCACTAGGACCAAACTAATGAGGAGTTTAAAGCTGTGTGAAGACACATGGCCATTGTGTTCTTGTGTTAGACCAGTGCCCTTTCAGGGCTCCACAAAGGGACAAGGCAGTTTCCATGGACAAATGCAGAACTCCTTTTGTTGTTGTTTTGCATTTGTTACTTACTGACCATAACTAACTACGGCTACACCAGTCTACTGCTGCTGACTACCCTGATCCTCTATCCCCTCCCAGCTTCTCTCTCTCTCGAAGGATACATACGTCCCAAATGGCACCCTATTCCCTATAGTACATAGGGCTCTGGTCAGCAGCGGTGCATAGGCTGCTGTTTTGGACACAGTACCTCAGATCATAATGCTGTAATAGCGGGTTTTGCATGCAATATACTATTAGTCTCGAACTAGTTTGTTGGGCAGTATGTTAGAATTAGAGGAGTCTCTTTGCAACACAGCTACCTTAATCCCACTCATCGGATGAGAATGTCAACGCTTGGTCCATGTACTCTGTCACCCCTCAATACTGTAGCTCTATTTAAGATAACAACAGGGGGGAAAGGGAGAACTTTGTGTATTTCATTCAACTTTTTTAAAAATCAAGTTTCAAAGAAATGAATGGATGCATGAATTAGGTTTCATTTAAGTGGCTCAGTCGTAGGAAGAAATCGTATTTATATTTTAGATCATTTAGTAGACGCTCTTATCCAGGGCGACTGTTGGAATTAAACCCACAACAAATCCCATGCTCTACCAACTGAGCCACATTAAACCGGAAAGGAGGGTCTGTTGATAAATATGGTGTACATACAGTTGAAGTTGGAAGTTTACATACACTTAGGTTGTAGTCATTAAAACCTGTTTTTCAACCACTTCACAAATTGCTTGTTAACAAACTATAGTTTTGGCAAGTCGGTTAGTACATCTACTTTGTGCATGACACAAGTACTTTTTCCAACAATTGTTTACAGATTATTTCGCATTATATTTCACTGTATCACAATTCCAGTGGGTTTACATACATAGAAGTTTACATACACTAAGTTGACTGTGCCTTTTAAACAGTTTGGGAAATTCCAGAAAGTATTTTATGGCTTTAGATGCTTCTGATAGGCTAATTGACATTATTTGAACCTTCAAACTCAGTGCCTCTTTGCTTGACATCATGGGAAAATCAAAAGAAATCAGCCAAGACCTCAGAAAAAAAATTGTAGACCTCCACAAGTCTGGTTCAACCTTGGGAGCAATTTCCAAACGCCTGAAGATACCATGTTCACCTGTACAAACAATAGTACGCAAGTATAAACACCATGGGACCACACAGCCGTCATACCACTCAGAAAGGAGACGCGTTCTGTCTCCTAGAGATGAACGTACTTTGGTGCGAAAAGTGCAAATCAATCCCAGAACAACAGCAAAGGACCTTGTGAAGATGCTGGAGGAAACAGGTACAAAAGTATCTATATACACAGTAAAACGAGTCCTATATCGACATAACCTGAAAGGCCGCTCAGCAAGGAAGAAGCCACTGCTCCAAACGGTTTGCAACTGCACATGGGGACAAAGATCGTACTTTTTGGAGAAATGTCCTCTGGTCTGATGAAACAAAACTAGAACTGTTTGGCCATAATGACCATCGTTATGTTTGGAGGAAAAAGGGGGAGGCTTGCAAGCCAAAAAACATCATCCCAACCATGAAGCACGGGGGTGGCAGCATCATGTTATGTCATGTTATGGGGGTGCTTTGCTGCAGGAGGGACTGGTGCACTTCACAAAATAGATGGCATTATGAGGAGGGAAAATTGAAGATATATTGAAACATCTCAAGACATCAGTCAGGAAGTTAAAGCTTGGTCGCAAACGGGTCTTCCAAATGGACAATGATCCCAAGCATACTTCCAAAGTTGTAGCAAAATGGCTTAAGGACAACAAAGTCAAGGTATTGGAATGGCCATCACAAAGCCCTGACCTCAATCCTATAGAACATTTGTGGGCAGAACTGAAAAAGCATGTGAGAGCAAGGAGGCCTAAAAACCTGACTCAGTCACACCAGCTGACTGGGCCAAAATTCTTGTGAAAGGCTACCCAAAACATTTGACCCAAGTTAAACAATTTAAATGCAATGCTACCAAATACTAATTGAGTGTATGTAAACCTCTGACCCACTGGGAATGTGATGAAAGAAATAAAAGCTGAAATAAATCATTATCTCTACTATTATTCTGACATTTCACATTCTTAAAATAAAGTGGTGATCATAACTGACCTAAGACAGGGCATTTTTGCTAGGATTAAATGTCAGGAATGGTGAAAAATTGAGTTTAAATGTACTTGGCTAAGGTGTATGTAAACTTCCGACTTCAACTGTAACTGTTGACTCCGCCCAGAAAGAGGGTACGAAAGATGACTATTAGATGTAGAGTATGCTGTCAAATGGCACCATATTCCCTACATTCGATCAGGGTCGATATGAGTCTTGGGTTATACACAACCTCTCTTTGACCCTATGGTCCTCAGAATTCATTTGACCTTTGATCTTCCCAGTCCCTACCCTCTATGACCCCTGTTGCCATGGAGACCCCTCACTGTGCCAGGCAAGACCTGAGCTCTTTAGTGCCACCCTGTGGACCAAATAGGGATTTTATCCAAGGGACGGTTAACTAATCTGCATTGTCATCATACTGTATGAGTCGGGCCCTGTGTTTTGCATAGTCTTGGTCCAATTCTCATTTCTGAATGAGGATTAAAATGCAGGATAAAACATTGTTAGGTCCCATGATTGCAGAAAACACAGGGCCCTAAATACGAGGCCCGTTTTTATTACTTCTGGAACCAACAACAGCGGGAGAGTACTCACACAAGCAAACTCTGAGCTTTAATTTATATTCATACTGCTTTTCCAGAAATATAAATGATGTTACTAGGCATGCATTGTCCCATTCAGGAACACATTGTGGAATCTGCAAATAAATTATTTTAGCTAGAAAACATCCCTTCAGTTGTAGCAAGCAAACATTGAAATTACACACTGTACTGTATATCACCTTTATTAATTTGAGCTATACCAACAAAACAATTTTTATCCATCACTCTTTATTAAGAACTAAACAATCCTGATCCCTCAATGCTCAGAGTACCACAATCTTCTCATTCAGGGCGATCTGGGCTTGAGTCAGATTAGATAGATAGGTCACCATCAACAGGTCCTGTGAAAGAGAAACGGTATACATTCACACAAATGTCATGAGTGCGAGGGACATACATTTATTATGGCTGTTCAACTGAATCAATTCCACAGACGAGGAGCCGTATGTATCAAGCGTCTCAAAGTAGGAGTGCTGATCTAGGATCAGATTCCCAACCATGTAATTGTAATGTAAAAAAAAAGAAGAAAGGCAAAACTGATCCTAAAGCAGCACTCGATAAATACAGGCCCAAATCCAAGAGGCATAATTACGTACGTTGATGTTGGAGTTGAGCATGGTCTCAAAGTCCTCTGCTGTGATCTTAGGAACCTTGTTGACCAGATCCATCAGGTACCGTCCAACACTGTTATCTGCCATCTGCTTACCAGACTGACAAACATACAGAAAGTAGGTTATGGCCACAGAGACGCATAAACACAAATTAAGTCGTAACTCAACTAAAGTCAACTATTTTCCGATGAGTTGCATACGGTAACAAGGTTGACATAACGAACGTCTCCGTAATGTAATATGATAAATATGTAATAATATGTAATATGATAATGTCAAATGTAATGTCATATGGGCTGCAGCCATAATATAGGCTCTGTGTGTGTAGGCTACTCACCAACACATCCTCAATGTAGGTCAGTACCGTGGCCAGCATGTCCTGAACGCGGCCTGCTGCCCCGCCCACCTGGCAGAGGTCAGAGGTCAGCCCATTGGTGGTGTTAGGAGCATCTCTCGTCCTCTGGAGAAGGTCAACTAGAATATACAAATTATTTTATCGATTTTATTAAGGATTTCCACACCCCAACAAGAAGACACGACTCGACAAATAAAACCGTGTCCAAACCAGGAACAAATGGGACAGAAAACAAGGAAAGAAGAATGAAGGTTCTGACCTCCTATCCTCTCTGTGTCGTAATACTTGTATTTCACACTCAGGGGAGTGAACATCACACCGACAGTCTTTCCCGGCACACCCATCTGGGCACTGTCATGGCAACCGAAGCAATGGGGAAAAAATTATATGAATTTATTTAAACTATCATAAGGAATGCCAAAGTGCTTAAAGGAATGCCAAAGTAACGAAACAGCAAATGCAAACATAACAACTGAAAGATGAGATCAGGAAGTCACAGGGAGTTGAAGCAACTCTGCTTGGGATGGAGTCAACAATAGCTTTTCAGTGGACCAACTAAAGTACTGAGACAGAAGAAGAGAGACTGGTTAAAGTGAGGGAAGTCACAGACCTGACGTAGGCACGGATGTTCATCTTGCCACTCTGCAGGGCGGTGTCCATGGTGAGGTGAATGGGGTTCGTGGCCTCTCGGCTGTAGTACTCATGGATCAACACAGAGTGCTCAGTGATCTCAAAGCCTGTGGCATACCTGTTGAAGGAGAATGGGTTGACTTTAGAGCAGTGTTCTGACACAGGCAAATTTGAACAAATGTACTTTTTATTTAATTGTTCTAGTTAATTGAATAAGTTGTCAATAATTGTTAGTACCAGCGTGGGACAAACGCTTTTTTCTAATGGGACTAGGGAAGAATATAAGCCTACTCACCATCCAACAATGACCTCGCTGGGTGACACCCTCTTATGAAGATCGTACATGTTCTTGGCAAACTCCATGTCCACAGCAACCTGTCACCATCACAAAGACACCAGTTTCACTTCTAGGACTACATGTGCAAGCGTTCCTAATTTCTACACTACAGCAATAGCTAGATAGTATATAGTTGTATCAGTGACACTTCTCATCACCTCATCTTCAGACTCATTGTGGGGGACGGAGAAACAGTTGGTGACCTCCACAGAGTGCTTGTCAATGGTACCTGAGGAAGACAAGGAATGCATTAAGTTGCGATACTCGTTTTGTGCCGATGATACGGGGACAAATTTAACTATTCCATGGAACCTGTTACTCGCTAACAAGCAAAGTTTCAACAACGTAAACATTCCACAGTAACCTAGGCAAGCTAAAAACGTTTAATACTTGGTCAAATCTTTATAATCAGAGGAGCTTTGGTATATTTTTGGATCAAGAGGATGTGAGAGCCTGGCAATGCATTAGCAAAGTGATGCAAGCTAAGTTAGCCGTAGCTAGCTAGCGGAGACAGGCTGTTCGCCTCCCTGCGCGTCGAATCAATTTTCATTAGAGCTAAAGTAAGTTTATAGTTAAATTACCAAGCAAGGTTCCGATCACACGACTCGCTCCCTCATTTCTCCGTTCGTAAGAATCGCCGATGGAGGCGAGAACGACAGGGTGAATTTTCACCACGGGGCCATACACCGACATCTTGAAAAAGGAAAAATTTTACGCTTCCGGTCGCTTTATCGGCGTGTGACAAATACAGACAAGGTGCGTCACCTGCTGCATTGGAAGGGGTATTGCACACAGAGGCGACCTAATAATACAAACATTAAACACTTATCATAAAACATAATAGACTAGATGTGATTAACCATTGAATGCATCAGAATACCATTTTTTTTTCTGGAAAACAGTATTAAATACTATAATTGAAATGCTGTTAAGCTATTTGGCTGTTCAGAAACTGGTTGTTTCACATGGATATGAATTCATTTATTTTCAAAACGTCATCCTCCACAGACCGAATAACATTGCGACCTTCTGCAAGCCTATTGAAGAATATGTCAACTGAATCATAAAATTATCTCTATAGCAACCTCGGGTTGTAAATGCCTCCTCACATCATCGGCATCTAAAATGTCCAGAGTTTACCATCAGTGTAAAACAGTTGACAAAACAGCACAATGGTTTAAATATCTAATGGTTGTCGTGATCATGAATCTGGGTGATGGTTTATGAATGATGGTGATGACAGCATCCTCCTCGACTGTCGCTCCCATGTTCTAACACCTGCGCAGCTGCCGGTAATTCATACAATTTTATCTGATGCGGATCGCTGCTGGCTTCACTGTCAACGGTCTGTACGGACGAACTGCCACCATTTTAAACTCTTTGAAGACAAACTTTGAAAATATAAGAATATGCTATTTGTGAGCACGCTGTTTATTGAGGATTACAGACATCTAAAAAGCAGAGTCGTTTGGTTCCTGTTGAGAGAGTAGAGGACTGAACTGATGCTGCGTCGAACACCCTCCTCATCAGCAGAGCCAATGATAAACATTAAAAAAATTGTCGGATGATCGAACCTGAGCGGAAGATCTCCGAGGCTCGCTCTTGGACCATCCACTCATCTGTAAGGTCCTTTATAAATAAATAAATAAGGGGACGGGATATTGTTTTAATAGGATAAGGCAATTACCAGATGAAACCCCACTACAGGTAGGATAAATCACTGTTGTTTTCTTTATGATTGATAAATGTGCATTTTCTAATCGAATACATTAAGAAATGTTTAATGCGTCATTGTTGAATAGTCAACACCGTAGGCTATAGGCTATTCCATCACCCCACGCGTTTAGTTACCGAATATTCTATCCAGGTAGTGTTTTATATCACTGGAGGAAACGGGGCTCCATTTTATACTAACACGGTGATTATGCACATTATTAGAATGGAACCTGTCTTATAGCTGTTTTGTGTTCTTATATTACAGAATACGTTAAAAGTGACATTGTACGTTTTCTGATAAATAATAGCCTCCTTCCTGTCATTTATTGTGCTCCCATAACAGACAGGCACAGGCTATGCATGACCAATCTAATGACCTTATTCTTAAGGCTGTATGTCCAGCATATGGTTTTGTCTCGGCAATATGTGACTCTTTCTCGGACCAAATTCACTTTCCCCATCCCCCACAGTCAGACAGGAGAAATTACCAATCTGTCCTTGTCAGTAGAATTATTCAGCTCTGACTCTCAAATGGCACCCTAGTCCCTTCATTACTTTTGACCAGAGCCCTATGGGCCCCTAATCAAAAAGTAGTGCACTACATAGGACATATGGTGCCATTTGGGACATAGATCAGGGCTTCACTCATTCCTCTCTGTAACATCTGACCTGTTCCATTAATATAGATTAGACTGTACTGAAGGTAATAGGAGGGTTTGTGCAGAGAAAGTTGAGTCAAGGACAGATAGAGAGGTGGGTATTGAGTCAGGACAGATAGAGAGATGGGTATTGAGTCAGGACAGAGAGAAAGATGGGTATTCAAATCAAATTGATTTCTATAGCCCTTCGTACATCAGCTGATATCTCAAAGTGCTGTACAGAAACCCAGCCTAAAACCCCAGACCGCAAGCAATGCAGGTGTAGAAGCACAGATAGAGACATGGGTATTGAGTCAGGACAGATAGAGAGATGGGTATTGAGTCAGGACAGATAGAGACATGGGTATTGAGTCAGGACAGATAGAGACATGGGTATTGAGTCAGGACAGATAGAGACATGGGTATTGAGTCAGGACAGATAGAGACATGGGTATTGAGTCAGGACAGATAGAGACATGGGTATTGAGTCAGGACAGATAGAGACATGGGTATTGAGTCAGGACAGATAGAGACATGGGTATTGAGTCAGGACAGAGAGAGAGATGGGTATTGAGTCAGGACAGGTGGAGAGATGGGTATTGAGTCAGGACAGAGAGAGACATGGGTATTGAGTCAGGACAGATAGAGATATGGGTATTGAGTCAGGACAGATAGAGAGATGGGTATTGAGTCAGGACAGAGAGAGACATGGGTATTGAGTCAGGACAGATAGAGACATGGGTATTGAGTCAGGACAGAGAGAGACATGGGTATTGAGTCAGGACAGATAGAGACATGGGTATTGAGTCAGGACAGATAGAGAGATGGGTATTGAGTCAGGACAGATAGAGACATGGGTATTGAGTCAGGACAGAGAGAGACATGGGTATTGAGTCAGGAGAGATGGAGACATGGGTATTGAGTCAGGACAGAGAGAGACATGGGTATTGAGTCAGGACAGATAGAGACATGGGTATTGAGTCAGGACAGATAGAGAGATGGGTATTGAGTCAGGACAGAGAGAGACATGGGTATTGAGTCAGGACAGATAGAGAGATGGGTATTGAGTCAGGACAGAGAGAGAGATGGGTATTGAGTCAGGACAGATAGAGACATGGGTATTGAGTCAGGACAGAGAGAGACATGGGTATTGAGTCAGGACAGAGAGAGACATGGGTATTGAGTCAGGACAGATAGAAACATGGGTACTGGTATTGAGTCAGGACAGATAGAGAGATGGGTATTGAGTCAGGACAGATAGACATGGGTATTGAGTCAGGACAGAGAGAGACATGGGTATTGAGTCAGGACAGAGAAAGAGATGGGTATTGAGTCAGGACAGGTGGAGAGATGGGTATTGAGTCAGGACAGGTGGAGAGATGGGTATTGAGTCAGGACAGATAGAGAGATGGGTATTGAGTCAGGACAGAGAGAGACATTGGTATTGAGTCAGGACAGATAGAGACATGGGTATTGAGTCAGGACAGATAGAAACATGGGTACTGGTATTGAGTCAGGACAGATAGAGAGATGGGTATTGAGTCAGGACAGATAGACATGGGTATTGAGTCAGGACAGAGAGAGACATGGGTATTGAGTCAGGACAGAGAAAGAGATGGGTATTGAGTCAGGACAGGTGGAGAGATGGGTATTGAGTCAGGACAGGTGGAGAGATGGGTATTGAGTCAGGACAGATAGAGACATGGGTATTGAGTCAGGACAGAGAGAGAGGTGGGTATTGAGTCAGGACAGAGAGAGAGAGGTGGGTATTGAGTCAGGACAGATGGAGAGGTGGGTATTGAGTCAGGACAGATGGAGAGGTGGGTATTGAGTCAGAACAGAGAGAGAGATGGGTATTGAGTCAAGACCATTTCTTGAGGGACAGAAGACTACTTACCAAAATGCCACCCTAATTCCTATAGTGCACTTATTTTGTCCATAGGGCTCTGTTCAAAAGTATCATACTATAAAGGGAATAGGTTGCCATTTGGGATAAAAAACATAGTGTTATTCAGTATAGTGATGGGCATAAGTTATGCTTCACCACTCCCTGTAGAACATATTTACAGCATGCAGAGCCCTCTAAATACCCCACACTTCTATGATCTCACAATAATAATTTGGATCAATTTCCCCCTTCTTGTTTTGTATCCTAGAACCTCAACGTAAAGAACGGGATTAAACCGTCAATAACCACTGGACAGAGTCTGCCGTAGGGGAGATATCAAAAACTCAGTAACACACACACACACCATCATTCCTGATGGCGCTTGAAGACTCTTCCTTCCCCTCGCGGCCAGAGTCCCTCTCTCTGCCCGTGGTGGAGAAAGGGAAGGGACCAGTGGAAGAGGCTAGCGAGGTGACGGCCTCCACCGGAGTGTTTGATGTGTCTGAGGATCTGGGCCATGTGGTTACCACGGATACCGCCCAGCCTGGCGTTAACAGATCGTGGAAGTCCAAGTTGGCAGAGAGGCAGGCCAATGCAGCATCCGAGGAGTACGTTAAGAAGCTGCCTCGGGTGGTGGAGAAGGAGAGGGGTAGATTTGGCTGGGGTGAGTAGTAGTGCTGTTGCCTTTATCGGTGTCCAAAATTGGCACCCTATTTGCATCTCATAAGGCTCTGGTCAAAAGTAGGGCACTATGTAGTGAATAAGGGGCCATTTGGAATGCACACTTTCTCTCCCAGGACTGTTCTTCTTTTCTGACCTGAGACATTGTTGGCGCCACGAGAGTGAATCTATCTAGAACGAGAGGTTACTAAGCGACCGTCTGACAGTGTTCTGTGACCAATGTAAGGTTTTGTGTTTGGCTTTAAATGATTTACACTGACAGACAGGCTATATCCCAAATGACACCCTATTTCCTATATATTAGGGTGCCATTTGGGACGCACCCACTGTGTTCTCTCTGGCTCTCTACAGTCTGCAGATAGGTGGTTATTGAATGCATCTTCTCTCTCCCTCCTCCACCTCTACCCGCTCCCTCCCTCCTACTCCCCCTCCTCCTCTACCTCTACCCCCCTCCTCTCCTCCACTTCTACCCCCCCCTCTACCCTCCTCCCCTCCTGTGTAAAATGCCTGTTCCTCTGGTTTCTCCCCCCCAACCCATCTTCCTGTTGCTCATTCCCTTAGTCCTACTGCTGATATGTCACTGTAGTCTTTCCCTGTCTCACTCCTCTTTCTCACTCCTCTTTCTCTCTCTCTCTTTCTCTCTCTTTCTTTCTCTCTCTCTCTCTCTCTCTCCCCCTCCCTCCCTTCCTGGCCTGGTTTCCTGCCTGCAGCCAAGAGACGTAAGACTCAGCGCTATGTGGAGAAGAATGGTCGCTGTAACGTTTCACACGGCAACATGAGGGAGACGTACCGTTATCTGACAGATATCTTCACCACGCTGGTGGACCTCAACTGGCGCTGCTCTCTCTTCGTCTTCGTCATGGCCTATGCCATCACCTGGCTCTTCTTCGGGGCCATTTGGTACCTGATAGCCTACCTCCGGTGAGAGGGACAAACAGACAGACAGCAGGCCAGGGGACACTTGGGATGGTCCCAAATGACACCCTATTCTCCTATAGTGCACTATATAGGGAATGGGATGCCATTTCAGATGCATCCATGGTATCACTGTCAGAGAGAGTCACTCTACATGATGCAATTTCTTCTCTGTCGAGCAAGTATATTAGTAAATGGATAGTTTTTCACAACCTATATTTTTGTTTGCTCCTCTCTCTCTCTTCCTCTCCTCTCTCTCTCGCTCTCTCTCCCTCCCATACTTTCTCTATTTTCCACTCCTCTCTTCCTCTCCTCTCTCTCTCGCTCTCTCTCCCTCCCATACTTTCTCTCTTTTCCACTCCTCTTTTCCTCTCCTCTCTCTCTCGCTCTCTCTCCCTCCCATACTTTCTCTCTTTTCCACTCCTCTCTTCCTCTCCTCTCTCTCTCGCTCTCTCTCCCTCCCATACTTTCTCTTTCCACTCCTCTCCTTCTCTCTCTCCCTCCCATACTTTCTCTCTTTCCACTCCTCTTCCTCTCCTCTCTCTCTCGCTCTCTCTCCCTCCCATACTTTCTCTCTTTTCCACTCCTCTCTTCCTCTCCTCTCTCTCTCGCTCTCTCTCCCTCCCATACATTCTCTTTCCACTCCTCTCCTCTCTCTCTCTCCCTCCCATACTTTCTCTCTTTCCACTCCTCTTCCTCTCTCTCTCGCTCTCTCTCCCTCCCATACTTTCTCTTTCCACTCCTCTCCTCTCTCTCTCTCCCTCCCATACGTTCTCTCTTTCCACTCCTCTTCCTCTCTCTCTCGCTCTCTCTCCCTCCCATACTTTCTCTCTTTCCACTCCTCTCTTCCTCTCCTCTCTTCCTCTCCTCTCGCTCTCTCTCCCTCCCATACTTTCTCTCTTTCCACTCCTCTCCTCTCTCTCTCTCTCTCTCCCTCCCATACTTTCTCTCTTTCCACTCCTCTCTTCCTCTCCTCTCATCTCTCGCTCTCTCTCTCTCACATACTTTCTCTTTCCACTCCTCTCTCTCTCTTCCTCTCCTCTCTATCTCTCTCCCTCCCATACTTTCTCTCTTTCCACTCCTCTATCTCTCTTCCTCTCCTCTCTCTCTCTCCCTCCCATACTTTCTCTCTTTCCACTCCTCTCTTCCTCTCCTCTCTCTCTCTCTCCCTCCCATACTTTCTCTCTTTCCACTGCTCTCTTCTCCCCTCCCCCTATTTTTATTTATTTCACCTTTATTTTAGCATTGAGTCCCATTGAGACCAAGATCTCTTTTACAATGGAGCCCTGCATGTACACAATTTACAAAAACAACATAATCATTATTTTTGTTTCTCCCCTCCCAGAGGGGATCTAGATCATCTGGAGGATGAGACATGGACACCGTGCGTCAACAACGTGAACGGCTTCATCTCTGCCTTCCTCTTCTCCATCGAGACAGAGACCACCATTGGTTACGGCCACCGTGTCATCACTGACCAGTGTCCAGTGGGCACCATGCTACTCCTGCTCCAGGCCATACTAGGATCTATGGTCAACGCCTTCATGGTGAGACTCATTGGCTGCACCCCTAATGGCTCCCTACGTAGTGAACTCATTTTGACCAGGGCCCATAGTGTTCTGGTCAAAGACTCTGGTAAAAAGTAGTGCACTATATAGGGAATAGGGTGCCACTTGAGATGCAGGCCCATACAGTCCCTACTGTATTTTGTTTTACTGTACCCTAAGGGCATATTCTGACACTAATACAATCACATCTGTTTCTCTCCATCGTACAAATAGTTTGAAGAACTTGTAATCATATCAAAAAGCTGCCCCTTAAAATGACCTTTTCTCCGTCTATGCCTTTTGGAGCTGTTGGGATGAAGCAGAAGTCCCATTCATTTGGACCTTTGTTTGAATAACGAAGTGATCTTCTTCTCCTCAGGTGGGCTGTATGTTTGTGAAGATCTCTCAGCCCAATAAGCGCGCGGAGACCCTGGTGTTTTCTAAGAATGCAGTGATCTCTCTGAGAGACGACAGACTGTGTCTGATGTTCCGGGTGGGGGACCTGCGCAGCTCGCACATTGTTGGAGCCAACATGAGGGCCAAACTCATAAAGTCTAAACAGACTCAGGAAGGTGAGGCTAGTATACAATCAACTCCCATAGCAGGTCTGCATCCCAAATGGCACCCTATTCCCTATATAGTGCACTACTTTTGACCAGAGCTCTATGGGCCCCAGTTAGAAGTAGTGCACTACATGGGGAATAGTGCCATTTGAGATGCAAACAAGAACACTCCACATGTTATTTTCTAGTATGGAAGTGATATATTGTGTAGAAAATATTAAGGCTCTTTCCATGACATAGACTGACCAGGTGACTCCAGGTGAAAGCTACAGTGCATTCGGAAAGTATTCAGACCCATTCACTTTTTCCACATTTTGTTACGTTACAGCCTTATTCTAAAATGGATTAAATTGTTTTTTTTCCTGCCCTCAATCTACACACAATACCCCATAATGACAAAGCAAAAACTAGATTGTAGAACATTTTGCAATGTATTACAAATAAAATAACAGAAATATCACATTTACATGTTTTCGAACCCTTCTACTAAGTACTTTTGTTGAATCCCCTTTGGCGTCGATTACAGCCTTGAGTCTTCTTGGGTATGACGCTACAAGCTTGGCACACCTGTATTTGGGGAGTTACTCCCATTCTTCTCTGCAGATCCTCTCAAGCTCTGTCAGGTTGGATGGGGAGCGTTGCTGCACAGCTATTGTCCGGTCTCTCCAGAGATGTTTGATCGGGTTCAAGTCCAGGCTCTGGCTGGGCCACTCAAGGACATAGAGAGACTTGTCCCGAAGCCACTCCTGCGTTGTCTTGGCTGTGTGCTTAGGATTCTTGTCCTGTTGGAAAGTGAACCTTCGCCCTGGAGCAGGTTTTCATCAAGGATCTCTCTGTACTTTGATCTGTTCATCTTTGCCTCGATCCTGCCTAGTCTCCCAGTCCCTGCTGCTGAAAAACATCCCCACAGCATTTTAATTTTATTTATCTAACCTTTATTTAACTGCTGCCACCACCAGGCTTCACCGTAGGGATGGTGCCAGGTTTCCTCCAGACGTGGTGCTGCCACCACCATGCTTCACCGTAGGGATGGTGCCAGGTTTCCTCCAGACGTGGTGCTGCCACCACCATGCTTCACAGTAGGGATGGTGCCAGGTTTCCTCCAGACGTGACGCTTAGCATTCAGGCCAAGGAGTTAAGTCTTGGTTTTACCAGACCAGAGAATCTTGGTCTGAGAGTCCTTTAGGTGCCTTTTGGTAAACTCCAAGCGGGCCGTCATGTGCCTTTTTACTGATTGCTTCCGTCTGGCCGCTCTACCATAATGGCCTGATTGGTGGAGTCCCGCAGAGATGGTTGTCCTTCTGGAAGGTTCTCCCATCTCAACAGAGGAGCTCTGGACCTCTGTCAGAGTGACCATCGAGTTCTTGGTCACCTCCTTGACCAAGGCTCTTCTACCCTGATTGCTCAGTTTGGTCGTGGTTCCAAACTTCTTCCATTTAAGAACGATGGAGGCCACACTCCTTCGACCTCATGGCTTGGTTTTTGCTCTCACATGCATTGTCAACTGTGGGACCTTATATACTGTAGACAGGTGTGTGCCTTTCCAAATAATTTCCAATCAATTACATTTACCATAACAAAGGGTATGAATATTTACAGTTTGTAAAAAAGTTATTTTCTGTTTTTAAATTTAATAAATTAGCAAACATTTCTAAAAACCTGTTTTCACTTTGTTATAATGGGGTATTGTGTGTAGATTGATGAAGGAAAATAAATCATTGTATCAATTTTAGAAAAGGGCTGTAACGTAGCAAAATGTGGGAAAAAAGTAAGGGGTCCGAATGCACTGTATGATCCCTTAAATGATGTTACTTGTTAAATCCACTTCAATCAGAGGAGGGGAGGAGATGGGTTGAAGAAGGATTTATTAAGCCTTGAGACAATTGAGACGTGGATTGTATATGTGTGCCATTCAGAGGGTGAATGGGCAAGACAAAATATTTAAGTGCTTTTGTTCAAAGTATGGTAGTAGGTGCCAGGCGCCCCAGTTTGTGTCAAGAATGGCAACTCCTGGGTTTTTCATGCTCCGGTTTCCTGTGTGCATCAAGAATGGTCCACCACCCTAAGGACATCCAGCCAACTTGACACAACTGTGTGATGCATTGAGTATTGAAAACCGATCTGGCCCTAATAGCTACAGGTACTCTTAAATCTCTACCCAGTACACCCAGAAGAGGACTGGCCACCCTCAGAGCCTGGTTCTTATTTTTTCCTACTGTGCTTCTGCATCTGCATCGCTTGGTCTCTGGGATTTTCGGCTGGGGATCTGTAAAGCTCTCTGGGGTTTTCGGCTGGGGATCTGTAAAGCTCTCTGGGGTTTTAGGCTGGGGATCTGTAAAGCTCTCTGGGGTTTTAGGCTAAGGATCTGTAAAGCTCTCTGGGGTTTTCGGCTGGGGATCTGTAAAGCTCTCTGGGGTTTTAGGCTGGGGATCTGTAAAGCTCTCTGGGGTTTTAGGCTGGGGATCTGTAAAGCTCTCTGGGGTTTTAGGCTGGGGATCTGTAAAGCTCTCTGGGGTTTTCGGCTGGGGATCTGTAAAGCTCTCTGGGGTTTTAGACTGGGGATCTGTAAAGCTCTCTGGGGTTTTCGGCTGGGGATCTGTAAAGCTCTCTGGGGTTTTCGGCTGGAGGTCTGTAAAGCTCTCTGGGGTTTTCGGCTGGGGATCTGTAAAGCTCTCTGGGGTTTTCGGCTGGAGATCTGTAAAGCTCTCTGGGGTTTTAGGCTGGGGATCTGTAAAGCTCTCTGGGGTTTTCGGCTGGGGATCTGTAAAGCTCTCTGGGGTTTTAGGCTGGGGATCTGTAAAGCTCTCTGGGGTTTTCGGCTGGGGATCTGTAAAGCTCTCTGGGGTTTTCGGCTGGGGATCTGTAAAGCTCTCTGGGGTTTTAGGCTGGGGATCTGTAAAGCTCTCTGGGGTTTTAGGCTGGGGATCTGTAAAGCTCTCTGGGGTTTTCGGCTGGGGATCTGTAAAGCTCTCTGGGGTTTTCGGCTGGAGATCTGTAAAGCTCTCTGGGGTTTTCGGCTGGAGATCTGTAAAGCTCTCTGGGGGTTTTCGGCTGGGGATCTGTAAAGCTCTCTGGGGTTTTCGGCTGGGGATCTGTAAAGCTCTCTGGGGTTTTCGGCTGGAGATCTGTAAAGCTCTATGGGGTTTTCGGCTGGAGATCTGTAAAGCTCTCTGGGGTTTTAGGCTGGAGATCTGTAAAGCTCTCTGGGGGTTTAGGCTGGAGATCTGTAAAGCTCTCTGGGGTTTTCGGCTGGGGATCTGTAAAGCTCTCTGGGGTTTTCGGCTGGGGATCTGTAAAGCTCTCTGGGGTTTTCGGCTGGAGATCTGTAAAGCTCTCTGGGGTTTTCGGCTGGAGATCTGTAAAGCTCTCTGGGGTTTTCGGCTGGAGATCTGTAAAGCTCTCTGGGGTTTTCGGCTGGGGATCTGTAAAGCTCTCTGGGGTTTTCGGCTGGAGATCTGTAAAGCTCTCTGGGGTTTTCGGCTGGAGATCTGTAAAGCTCTCTGGGGTTTTCGGCTGGGGATCTGTAAAGCTCTCTGGGGTTTTCGGCTGGGGATCTGTAAAGCTCTCTGGGGGTTTAGACTGGGGATCTGTAAAGCTCTCTGGGGTTTTCGGCTGGGGATCTGTAAAGCTCTCTGGGGGTTTAGGCTGGGGATCTGTAAAGCTCGCTGGGGTTTTAGGCTGGGGATCTGTAAAGCTCTCTGGGGTTTTAGGCTGGGGATCTGTAAAGCTCTCTGGGGTTTTAGGCTGGGGATCTGTAAAGCTCTCTGGGGTTTTAGGCTGGGGATCTGTAAAGCTCTCTGGGGTTTTAGGCTGGGGATCTGTAAAGCTCTCTGGGGTTTTCGGCTGGGGATCTGTAAAGCTCTCTGGGGTTTTAGGCTGGGGATCTGTAAAGCTCTCTGGGGGTTTTCGGCTGGGGATCTGTAAAGCTCTCTGGGGTTTTCGGCTGGAGATCTGTAAAGCTCTCTGGGGGTTTAGGCTGGGGATCTGTAAAGCTCTCTGGGGTTTTCGGCTGGAGATCTGTAAAGCTCTCTGGGGGTTTAGGCTGGAGATCTGTAAAGCTCTCTGGGGGTTTAGGCTGGGGATCTGTAAAGCTCTCTGGGGTTTTCGGCTGGAGATCTGTAAAGCTCTCTGGGGGTTTAGGCTGGGGATCTGTAAAGCTCTCTGGGGTTTTCGGCTGGGGATCTGTAAAGCTCTCTGGGGTTTTCGGCTGGAGATCTGTAAAGCTCTCTGGGGGTTTTCGGCTGGGGATCTGTAAAGCTCTCTGGGGGTTTAGGCTGGGGATCTGTAAAGCTCTCTGGGGTTTTCGGCTGGGGATCTGTAAAGCTCTCTGGGGTTTTCGGCTGGAGATCTGTAAAGCTCTCTGGGGTTTTCAGCTGGGGATCTGTAAAGCACTTTGTGACAACTGCTGATGTAAAAAGGGCTTTATAGATTTGATGATTGATTGAGTATTTTTTTTGTCCAGGGCTGCATTCCAGTCCAAATGATCATCTTCTCTTCCTCCCTTCACTTGGAGTGAACACTCGGTGACTATGCATGACGTTTCCCCAAGGGAGCCTTTCCCGAGCAGGGGGAGTGGAGGAAGGAAGAGGAAAGAGGTCACATGTAAAGTGGATTGGGACGTCCCTCAGGACTATCTGTATCCAGGAAACTGTCCCTCAAGGTTTAATAACTCACTTCTCTCTCTCGTCCCCCTTTCTCCCCTTCTCCATCTCTCTCCCCCTCTCCAGGTGAGTTTATCCCTCTGGACCAGACAGACATCAGTGTGGGTTTTGAGACGGGGGACGACCGCCTGTTTCTGGTGTCCCCACTGGTCATCTCCCACGAGATCGACTGCCGCTCGCCCTTCTGGGACATGTCTCAGGGTCAGCTGGAGAAGGACGACTTTGAGATGGTCGTCATCCTGGAGGGAATGGTGGAGGCCACTGGTTAGTCTACGGTTGAGTCCTTAATGGCAACTTATTCTAAAAGTTTTTAAAACTGCACACTGTGAAAGACAGGCAACCGACTCTACTATTTACTTTTCATTTTCAGTGAATCAAGGAAACATTCTGTTTACAGTTACTTCAGGTTCCCATAAGGCTCTGGTAAAACGTGGTGTGACCAGAGTAGGGTGCCAATTATAGGATCTCTATGGGTGCACCATGCCTCGGAAGGGGGAGTGGCTTTCCTGCCCACTGAGAAAAGATTTGCTTAGTCATCATAGCAGCTGAAGGGGCGCTGCCAGGGTAGGTTAATGTGTTCTTACAAAGTGTGTGTGCGTATGTGTTGGTACCCCCAGGTATGACGTGCCAGGCGCGAAGCTCTTACCTGGCAGACGAGGTCCAGTGGGGTCACAGGTTCAGTCCGATGATGTCACTGGCCGAAGGCTTCTTTGACATCGACTATGGCGCCTTCCATCAAACCTTTGAGGTAAGAACACACACACACACACACACACACACAAACACTCCAGAAAGGGGAAAGGCTAAAAGTAGCAGGGTTGCTGTGTTAGCTATAACCTGCTGGATGGCGATTCAACATGTGGAAATGAATGGACAATGACGGCCCGCTGCTTTTAATCATGTACCATGTGATCACTGCCACTAGTACAGAACAACACAACACAGCTTAACCATTGGTCAGTCTGGCATGTCTCCTCACTTACTCTTGTCATGTCACCAAAATGATTTTACCCTGATTCTGATAGTTATTTTCCAAGTGGTCCGATACAGTAACCGCCACTCATCCCGTAGGTGGACACTCCCTCCTGCTCAGCGCACGAACTCTCATTAGCTGCGGCCCGATTGGAGGCTCATCTCTATTGGTCGATCTCCAGTAAACTGGACGAAGAGAAATGGGAGGGATCTTCTCTGACCAACCAATCAGGGAAGCAGCTAGACAATGGGAAAGGAGGGGTCGTCGGCCCCGTTTCATTTACTGTTGGTGAGATCACTGGAATAGAAGAACAATCCGGACCAGGGGAGTTGAATGGAAGTGTCACCACTGACCAGTCAGAATCCGAGGCCTAAAGTAGATTGGGGCACCCTATCCCCTATGCAGTGCACTTATTTTGAGCAGAGCCCTGGTCCACAGTACTATAAATGTCATGACAGGATGAACCACAACTGCAGTACTGTAAAATTTACTTTTAGCTAATGTATAACATACAGCCATAGAACATTTTTCCCCAAGGGAGAGTTGGGTGGTTAAAATGGTCCATTTTGCTCCTTCTTTGCTGTGTTGGATAACATTGACTTGGACATGACAAATTATATCAATTCAATTTTGTCTTTCATTTCTCTGGTGATATTTTATTATTACCATGAATGTCTGTGCTTCACTATAATTATATTATATTGTTATAGCTCCAATATCCTCTGTCAACAACATACATTATACGAATTAATACATGTTTTTTTTTATTTTTTTTATAATTAAGTATTGACAATTCTTTGTCAGGAAAGAGGATGTTGTTCAGCCAGGTGAGAACGTTCAGAGACATAGAAAGAGAACTGTGTTTTTGAATGTTCTGGAACTTTCAGAGACAAAGAAAGAGAACTGTGTTTTGGAATGTTCTGGAACGTTCAGAGACATAGAAAGAGAACTGTGTTTTCGAATGTTCTGGAACGTTCAGAGACATAGAAAGAGAACTGTGTTTTGGAATGTTCTGGAACGTTCAGAGACATAGAAAGAGAACTGTGTTTTAGAATGTTCTGGAACTTTCAGAGACATAGAAAGCGAAGCATGTCATGTGTTGGCTGAATTGGGGAGTCAATATATAAAAGGAATGATGTATTATGGATAGTGTGATAGAAGAGAACATGTATGGTTTTTCACTTTAGCATGTATACAGCATATCAAGGAATCGATTGAAATAGTATCTCAATCTATCTCTAAAAAAAAACAAGGATTGTTTTAAAAGATTATATAGAAGTGTACATTATGATTACATTAAAACAACCACCATCTTGTGATTAATTTAGATGTAGAATCATTACTGTGTTAACATTTTTAAAGGGTTACATCATAGTAGCTTATCACTGACCATGTCCCAACTGGAGACTAGTGGAAGTATTAAACTAACAAAGAAAAGTATTTTCTCTCTTGGGAATGTTTCTGTGTGCTTTCACATAGAAAGTAAGTAGCACAATTAAATATTTTCTTTCTATAGCCTCTTAGGATTTAAGCACAACTGTGTTCTGCTCTGCTCACCCCAACCTCATGCTTCTGCTGCTGTGTACATAGGAGCCTTTTTACTTGATGTTTTTAATATATATAAAAAATCTGAATTATTATGTATCAAAATTAATAAACTATATTCCACACCAACTTTCTTCCTCTTTGCTCTCACTTTTATCAGTGTGGTCATCTGCACTATTTATCCTTGGGAGTATTCACTGTTTCACTGAAAATCTGTCCATTTGTCTAAATTATTTTGTTGTTGTTGTTGTTGGTTGAGACATTCTGGGCACTGGCAATACTTGACAGAACAGAAGTTTGCCAGGTCACTCATTCGGCACAGAATCTGTGAGAAGAGACTATTTTGTTCACATTGTGGCACTAAAGTGCTCAGGCCTGTTGCATGGCAGTCATGGGTCCCCTCCCTCTGTCTCCTAGGTAACAGGGGTCTAATGCCGCATTCAATTGCAAGTCTGAATTAGGAAACTGGGAAATGTCCGACTTGGTTGAACGGCCTGGTCACGGAGGTACAAGGAGTTAACAGGTCTGAATTGTCCAATTTTACTAGTTCTGACTAATACGTGAACGCGACAAAAAGCAGGGAGAGGGCAGGGACGCAGAAAGGAATAAAGGTTCAATGAATGATGAGGACCAGATAATCAAAGAGAGATGTGCTGAATTCCCCCAAACCCTTAGGCACTCCTGTAAATCTGAAAATAATGAATATGTTTAACCTCGCCTTCTGATTAGCTGGCTGGAGTTTTTTCCTATATTGTTTTTCAGATCGGAGTACATGAAGTGCCAGTCTGGAAAGTTCTGTGGTTCTATTTAAACCTGTGTGGCTCTCGTCACTCCCACAAGATGACGTAGTCGCGGTTTCCATGGCATCGAAAAAAGCTAAGCGACCATCTCCCTGGAAACAGTTGCCGGACACATTCCCACAGATAGGTTTAGTTAAAAAACATATTTGACGTTCTCCTTGTGGGACATGAATATATATCCTATCGCTTTGATTTGATTTTGTTTAGATAATCTTAATTCGCCTATTTTAGGTACACAGAGATTAGCCATTAGGTTTAACGCGAGATTGACGTATCCAGCAAATATTGTTTGTTGTAACTTGCTAACGTTAGCTGACTTTGGGAAGGAAGCCTTTGCTCGAACAAGTGAATATTCTTTCACAGTGTCAATGGAGGGGTTGTCATCAGCCCAGAATCTACAAGCGCTCTCTGCCCTCTTATCCACCCGGGACGAGGATGATGAATACAATTGTAGAGTAAGGCATTGCTAACGATTAATCATTGAGATAAATTGTGTAAACAACCTAGCTAATAAAATTGGTTTTGGCAAACAAAATGTAATAACTTGTCCAGTTAGCATGCTAGCAAAAACCCGATGATCATGCTGCTAGTTAACGTTAGATATGTGACAACAGCTACTTTGCACTTGCTTTCTATGTCAGTCTTTGAAAGTGATTTATTCGTCGAAATATTTTCTGAACAGAATATGACATCCTCAGCCGTAATGGGACCTGGAGATATTGGTCTCCCTTCACCTGCTGCCAACAAATCAGGTCTGTTTTTATCAGATGGCCTGTACCAAAAAAAGTAGTGGAATATGGAATAGGGTGCCATTTGGGATGTAAACAGTAACAAGCTGTGTATGTAGTTACAACAGTAACAAGCTGTGTATGTTTTGGGCTCTCGAGTGGTGCAGTGGTCTAAGGCAATGCACCTCAGTGCTACAGACCCTGGTTTGACCCTGGTACAGACCCGGGTTCGATTCCAGGCTGTATCACAACCGGCCGTGATTGGGAGTCCCATACGGTGGCGCACAATTGGCCCAGCGTCATCCGGGTCAGGGTTTGGCCGGGATAGACCTTCATTGAAAATAAGAATTTGTTCTTAACTGACTTGCCTAGTTAAATAAAGGTTAAATATATATTTTTAAAATGTAGTTAGAACCATAGAGATCCTATGAAATTACTAATTCTATGGTTACAACAGCCTACACCAAGAAGGACAGTAAAGCCATCTGGAGTGAGGAGGAGGTGACAGAGGGGTCGCAGTTTGATGACCTCACAGACACCCGGCCAAAGCCTGAGTAAGTCAGGTTTGCAGTCTAACACCATGAAAAAGAAAACAACATTCCAGACAAGGCAATTGGTACTCCCATCCCTCACATCTGATTTCTTCGTCATTGTTGTTGGCTGGGGAACGTGTGTGTGTTCAGGTATGACATATTGCTGAAGCAGAATGTTGGGACAGAGGACGTGTTTCTTGGGATGAGCCGAAAGGATCCCTCTTCCATGTGCTGTGACAGCATGCTGGTAACCATAGAGATCCTATAATTCATTCTATAGGATTCTATACACAATTCTATAGGATCCTGTATGTAATTCTATGCTATTGGTAACCATTTAGCTACAGTGTTGTGCTCTGTAATGCAATGTTACATCTTCTTGCATCTATTACTTGGCTTGAATAGATGAATAGAATGTTCTCCATCTGGGTTGAGGGCAAGTTTTTTGAAGTCTATTACACCCATCTGAAATGTATAGTACAGAACAATAATATAATAATAATATAAACTGTATCTTCTCAGGTGAAAATCAAACTGCCAGACACCAAAGCAACAGATGTAGTCTTGGATGTGAAGGAGAAATTCCTTGATCTGCGAACGCCAAACTTGTAAGATTCTTTAGAAAATTCTTTAGAATGTTGCCTGCCTGTCATCCTTCTGTTAAGAGTTCCAGACTTTCTATACACAGCCAGAAAACTATTTGCTACTATTTATTGACCTCATATCTTGCTCCTTCTTTCTTCATAAAGAATGCTTTATCTCTATATTTATATCTATCTAAAGCACATGTTGTCATCTCTCGCTCTCACACACACACACACACACACACACACTCACAATGTATTTCTGTCTCTCGCTCTTTCTTTCTCTCATATCTATTTTACTCATTAAAGCTAGAATCCTTAATTGAAACCATAACAAAGCTGGAAAAAAATGTAAGAACTCTCAAATTAATAAGACAGGGCTATGGATGCAAGGACTTATAGTTTAAACCATGTTTTGAGTCTATATAGGGTTTGTTTACATTTACATTGTTTACATATTAGGTTCTGATGTTGTATGACAGTTTAACTAAGATCAAATCCCCCAAAAATTGTCACATGCCGAATACAATAGGTGTAGTAGACCTTACAGTGAAATGCTTACTTACAAGCCCTTAGCCAACAACGCTGTTTTAAGAAAAATAAGTGTTAAGTAAATAGATAAGTAAAAAATAACAAATAATCAGAATGCAGTAGTAAAATAACAGTAAAATAAGGCATTTATAAGTTATATTCTTCAAGAATCAATGAGTTTATATAATTAATTCATAAGTCCAAAAATGGATGTAGCAATTAAGGATTCTAGCTTTAAATCCTTTCTTCTCTCTCCACACAGTAAACTTGGCCTACACCTTCCTCACCCAGTCCACAGTCAGGATGGAAAAGCCCAGTTCTACAGTGAAAGACAGGAGCTGGAGGTCACTCTACCAATGAACCGCCTCATGGACCAAATCAACCTGCAACGATGAGAGAAAGTTAGGAGAAAGGAAAAATAATTGAGGAACAAACTGAACTCGAGAGGAAATTAAGCAAATCTTGGAGGACACGTGCATGTGGTTATGGCTTCCTGAAGTCCTGAAGTTCCTATCTATCTAGGGGTTCCTTCAGTTCCTACTTACCTGACCCGTGCACAGGTGAGAGCAGAGCCTATGTCTTCTGTCATGAAGCAGAAGAGATGGGTATTGTCATTTTCTCGCAATATAGATGACTTGTTTGTTTGTAGAGTTCCATGGTTTTCATTATAAAGTCTGACCATTTAATCTGTTCATTGAATATTTTTGGAATATATTGGCAGCGTTTCAATAAATACATGTGTCTGGTTTATTTTCCTCTTTGTGCTATATTCACCAACACCCTCTGCTATATTTTAGCGTTACCATTCTTGTTTGTTACTATGCAATATGCTGTGTTATCATAGGCAGTTGTGGGCTGTGTTGACCAATTATGGGGAAGTGTGCATGGTCTGACAGACACAGCAGCGAACGTGTGATCATGTGACGCATACGTTTCAGACAAAATCCTGGACACAACAATATAACGGCTCCATATCATTGCGCTGCACGGTTCTGCTCCTCCCACGCCTTTGCTCTCGGTATGGCGGACGGTGAGAGGTCCCCGTTACTAGCAGATCTTGGAGATGGTGCTCTTGTCGGCGGTAACGGCGGAGTGTCACCGGGCTCGGCTCCCTATGGTTTACCAAATAAACCACAAAGTGAGTATCCATGGATGTTCTCCTACCTAGCCAAAGCTTCGGTCCCTATGATTTGCAGATAATCAAGAGCACGAAAGGTTGCTTTCCTGGTATCTACATGGACAGTATCTGGGGAGTGAATCGTGGTTGCTAGCCAGCTGTTGATGCAAGCATGCCTGTTAGCTAGCTAACTAGCGGTTAGCTGGCTGCTACGCCCATCAAACTGAATAACTAGCTAGTCACCTGGCTAGCTAATTGGCTATATTTTTGTAACGTTTTGGCATTTTCTGCATTTGTCGGCTAGTCCTCATAGTTGCAGGAATGTACTAAACAGAAACACCCATGATGTTTTGCGTTTTATGTATGGAACTAACTATAACTTTGTCTACCCAAAGATGGCTAGCTGGCTAACTAAGTAGCCCAACTAGCTAATTGCTCAGTATAGTATGCAAGATACCAGGTGATCCACGTATTATAATATTGTTGGTAATTCTGAGATATGTTGATGGCCTATTATAAAATTATAGCTAGTAGTGTAATATTTCTACAGTTATTTGAAGATATACTGCCAGTGATGTCTGGCTAGCTAGTTTGCAAATCTCTGTATGTAACCAAAACACCTGATTTGATTGACACCGCTCTGGGCCACTAGGGAAGCTCATAATTACTGCAATATAAGACGACGACCAATGGAGACAGTAATTGGGAGGGGCTACTGTACTGAACTACATATTAGAACAGTGGTATGAGTTGGGTGGGTAAAACAGGTGTTTGTTCACAATATGCCTTTTTAATGTATTTATTTACACACTTGTTTATTTGAAGTTATTTGTATAGTGGTAACTGCTGATTTCTGTCAATTGTACTACAGTTATGTTGAGTTCCATACACATAGAGAGAGAAGTCCCTGCAGTCCTTTTATGTAGCTCATTTTCAGTTGGAACTCCAGAGTCAAATTCTGTGTGTAAACCCTTTCTTGTTTCAGCGGCAGTGCACTACTCTGCCACTATGTGAACATTTTTGTTAAGGCCTTAGTTATTTGAATGCACTGACTGTAAGTTGCTATGCATAAGAGTGTCAGCTAAAATGACCAACATTTTAAATGTGCCTCCCTCTCTCTGTATTTCAGGCTTCCCTCCATTCCCCAGCACCACCCAGCCCTCAGTGCTCCTGGGGGAGGACCCTCCTCCGTACTCCCCCCTCACCTCCCCAGAGAGTGGCAGCGCGCCAGTCATCAGCTGTAGGGTGTGTCAGAGCCTCATCAGTGTGGAGGGGAAGCTCCACCAGCATGTGGTCAAGTGTGGGGTCTGCAACGAAGCTACGGTGGCTAACCTGTTTAGTGTTTACTTACCTGCATGTTTATTTAGGTTGCGTCTCAAATGTTCAATGTGTAGTGCACTACTTCTGACCAGAGCCCTCTGCATACCTTACATCTACCCGTGTGTTCATTTAGGTTGCGTTCCAAAATGGTACTCTGATAATGACTTCTTCTTGTTTGGCTTGTTCCCCCTCTTCCTTCCTCTCTCGTCCTATTCCTCCTCCTCGTCCCATTCCTCCTCTTGTGTGTCTCTGTCTCCCTCTGTAGCCCATCAAGAATGCTCCAGCAGGGAAGAAGTATGTCCGCTGTCCCTGTAACTGTCTACTCATCTGCAAAGTCACCTCTCAGAGGATCGCCTGTCCCCGCCCCTACTGGTAGGGGGGCACATTTTTATCTATTTAGAAAACAAAAAGGGGTGATGATATTATGATTATTATGATATCTGAATGTGTAAACCGTTCAAACAGATCCACAAATAATGATATTGGGCCTTAAACAGATTTTGCTCATTAATCTACTGTCCAAATAATGATGATCCACGCTGCTTTAAAAAAATATATTTTTATATATATATATATGCATACAGTTGAAGTCAGAAGTTTACATAGACCTTAGCCAAATACATTTAAACTCAGTTTTTCACAATTCCTGACATTTAATCCTAGTTAAAAAATAGCATGTTTTAGGTCAGTTAGAATCACCACTTTATTTTAAGAATGTGAAAGGTCAGAATAATAGAAGAGATAATGATTTGTTTCAGCTTTTTATTTTTTTCATCACATTCCCAGTGGGTCAGAAGTTTACATACACTCAATTAGTATTTGGTAGCATTGCTTTTTAAATTGTTTAACTTGGGTCAAACGTTTCAGGTAGCCTTCCTCAAGCTTCCCACAATAAATTGGGTGAATTTTGGCCCATTCCTCCTGACAGAGCTGGTGTAACTGAGTCAGGTGTGCAGGCCTTCTTGCTCGCACACACTTTTTCAGTTCTGCCCACAAATGTTCTATAGGATTGAGGTCAGGGCTTTGTGATGGCCACTCCAATACCTTGACTTTGCTGCCCTTAAGCCATTTTGCCACAACTTTGGAGGTATGCTTGGGATCATTGTCCATTTGCGACCAAGCTTTAACTTTCTGACTGATGTCTTGAGATGTTGCTTCAATATATCCACATAATTTCCCGCCTCATGATGCCATCTATTTTGTGAAGTGCACCAGTCCCTCCTGCAGCAAAGCACCCCCACAACATGATGCTGCCACCCATGTGCTTCATGTTTGGGATGGTGTTCTTCGACTTGCAAGCCTCCCTCTTTTCCCTCCAAACATAACGATGGCCATTATGGCCAAACAGTTCTATTTTTGTTTCATCAGACCAGAGGACATTTCTCAAAAAAGTACGATCTTTGTCCCCATGTGCAGTTGCAACCAGTAGTCTGGCTTTTTAATGGCGGTTTTGGAGCAGTGGCTTCTTCCTTGCTGAGCGGCCTTTCAGGTTGTGTCGACATAGGACTTGTTTTTACTGTGGATATAGATACTTTTGTACCTGTTTCCTCCAGCATCTTCACAAGGTCCTTTGCTGTTCTGGTTATAGATTTGCACTTTTTGCACCAAAGTACATTCATCTCTAGGAGACAGAGACATGCGTGGTCCCATGGTGTTTATACTTGCGTACTATTGTTTGTACAGATGAACACGGTACCTTCAGGGGTTTTGGAAATTGCTCCCATGGATGAACCAGACTTGTGGAGGTCTACACATTTTTTTTCTGAGGTCTTTTTTCCCCCTCCCCATAATGTCAAGCAAAGAGGCACTGAGTTTGAAGGTAGACCTTGAAATACATCCACAGGTACACCTCCAATTGACTCAAATGATGTCAATTAGCTTATCAGAAGCTTCTAAAGCCATGACATAATTTTCTGTAATTTTCCATGCAGTTTAAAGGCACCTTGTGTATGTAAACTTCTGACCCACTAGAATTGTGATACAGTGAATTAGAAGTGAAATAATCTGTCTGTAAACAATTGTTGGAAAAATTACTTGTCATGCACAAAGTAGATGTCCTTACCGACTTCCCAAAGCTGTAGTTTGTTAACAAGACATTTGTGGAGTGGTTGAAACACTTGGAGTCGTTTATGTCAACTTCGTTTATGTCAACTTCCGACTTCAACTATATATATATATATATATATATCTCTCGCTCTTACAAGCAATACATGACTTAATTATTATGGTGAGAGATTATAATACGGTTTTAAGTACCTCAATCGACCTTAAAGGAAATCACACTACAAATTATTACCCTCATGCACTTAAGGAAATTACAAATATTATGGACATTTTGGATATATGGAGGTTTAATATCCTGACCTAGTGAGATATACATGGAGGAGGTTTAATATCCTGACCTAGTGAGATATACATGGAGGAGGTTTAATATCCTGACCTAGTGAGATATACATGGAGGAGGTTTAATATCCTGACCTAGTGAGATATACATGGAGGTTTAATATCCTGACCTAGTGAGATATACATGGAGGAGGTTTAATATCCTGACCTAGTGAGATATACATGGAGGAGGTTTAATATCCTGACCTAGTGAGATATACATGGAGGAGGTTTAATATCCTGACCTAGTGAGATATACATGGAGGAGGTTTAATATCCTGACCTAGTGAGATATACATGGAGGAGGTTTAATATCCTGACCTAGTGAGATATACATGGAGGAGGTTTAATATCCTGACCTAGTGAGATATACATGGAGGAGGTTTAATATCCTGACCTAGTGAGATATACATGGAGGAGGTTTAATATCCTGACCTAGTGAGATATACATGGAGGAGGTTTAATATCCTGACCTAGTGAGATATACATGGAGGAGGTTTAATATCCTGACCTAGTGAGATGTACATGGAGGAGGTTTAATATCCTGACCTAGTGAGATATAGACATGGAGGAGGTTTAATATCCTGACCTAGTGAGATGTACATGGAGGAGGTTTAATATCCTGACCTAGTGAGATGTACATGGAGGAGGTTTAATATCCTGACCTAGTGAGATATACATGGAGGAGGTTTAATATCCTGACCTAGTGAGATGTACATGGAGGAGGTTTAATATCCTGACCTAGTGAGATGTACATGGAGGTTTAATATCCTGACCTAGTGAGATGTACATGGAGGAGGTTTAATATCCTGACCTAGTGAGATATACATGGAGGAGGTTTAATATCCTGACCTAGTGAGATGTACATGGAGGAGATTTAATATCCTGACCTAGTGAGATATACATGGAGGTTTAATATCCTGACCTAGTGAGATGTACATGGAGGAGGTTTAATATCCTGACCTAGTGAGATGTACATGGAGGAGGTTTAATATCCTGACCTAGTGAGATATACATGGAGGAGGTTTAATATCCTGACCTAGTGAGATATGCATGGAGGAGGTTTAATATCCTGACCTAGTGAGATATACATGGAGGAGGTTTAATATCCTGACCTAGTGAGATGTACATGGAGGAGGTTTAATATCCTGACCTAGTGAGATATAGACATGGAGGAGGTTTAATATCCTGACCTAGTGAGATGTACATGGAGGAGGTTTAATATCCTGACCTAGTGAGATGTACATGGAGGAGGTTTAATATCCTGACCTAGTGAGATATACATGGAGGAGGTTTAATATCCTGACCTAGTGAGATGTACATGGAGGAGGTTTAATATCCTGACCTAGTGAGATGTACATGGAGGTTTAATATCCTGACCTAGTGAGATGTACATGGAGGAGGTTTAATATCCTGACCTAGTGAGATATACATGGAGGAGGTTTAATATCCTGACCTAGTGAGATGTACATGGAGGAGATTTAATATCCTGACCTAGTGAGATATACATGGAGGTTTAATATCCTGACCTAGTGAGATGTACATGGAGGAGGTTTAATATCCTGACCTAGTGAGATGTACATGGAGGAGGTTTAATATCCTGACCTAGTGAGATATACATGGAGGAGGTTTAATATCCTGACCTAGTGAGATGTACATGGAGGAGGTTTAATATCCTGACCTAGTGAGATGTACATGGAGGAGGTTTAATATCCTGACCTAGTGAGATATATGTACATGCCGGAGGCTCAATAAAGCTAGTCGTCTTGACTACTTTCTTATTTCATTCTCTCTGGCACCAAAAGGTGAAGTATTGATGGGGGACGGAATGCGGTCGGACCATTAAATAATTGTACATACAGGGCATTCAAAACGTATTCAGACCCCTTCCCCTTTTCCACGTTTTGTTATGTTACAGCCTTATTCTAAATTGATTCAATTAACCATTTCCTCATCAATCTACATACAATCTCCCATAATGACGATGTGAAAACGGGTTTTTAGACATTTTTGCAAATGTATTACAAATTTTAA
Source organism: Oncorhynchus clarkii lewisi (assembly GCF_045791955.1). Taxonomy (NCBI): domain Eukaryota; kingdom Metazoa; phylum Chordata; class Actinopteri; order Salmoniformes; family Salmonidae; genus Oncorhynchus; species Oncorhynchus clarkii. The sequence goes on from NC_092174.1 coordinate 39,791,747, forward strand.
AAAAAAACAGAAACCTTGTTTACATAAGTATTCAGTCCCTTTGCTTTGAGACTTGAAATTGAGCTCAGGTGCATTCTGTTTTTATTGATCATCCTTGAGATATTTCTACAACTTGATTGGAGTCCACCTGTTGTAAATTCAATTGATTGAACATAATTTGGAAAAGCTCACACCTGTCTATATAAGGTCTCACAGTTGACAGTGCATGTCAGAGCAAAAAGGCACATGACAGTCCACTTGTTTGCCAAAAAGCACCTAAAGGAGACTCAGACCATGAGAAACAAGATTCTATGGTCGAATGAAACCAAGATTGATAACTTTGGCCAGAATGCCAAGCATCACGTCTGGAGGAAACCTGGCACCATCCCTACGGTGAAGCATGGTGGTGGCAGCATCATGTTGTGAGGATGTTTTTCAGCGGCAGGGACTGGGAGACTAGTCAGGATCGAGGGAAAGATGAATGGAACAAAGTACAGAGATCCTTGATGAAAACCTGCTCCAGAGCACTCAGGACCTCCGATTGGGGAGAAGGTTCACCTTCCAACAGGACAATGACTCTAAGAACAAAGTCAAGACAACGCAGAAGTGGCTTCGGGACTAGTCTCTGAATGTCTTTGAGTGGCCCAGCCAGAGCTCTGAGTTGAACCCGATTGAACATCTCTGGAGAGACAACGCAGAAGTGGCTTCGGGACTCTAAATGTCTTTGAGTGGATGCTGACAAAATGACACGTTTACATTCGTGTAGTTTACCAATAAAATGGTCTGACGGTAAAGTGGACACACTCTGTATTCATATCCCCAAATGTCTTATTTATCTCAATACATTTTAATATAAAGTTAGCAAAAATAGATAAGATCTTGCTGACACTTGTCTATTTATGTAAAATTCACCCTGATTTTTAATTATTTAGTCATATCCCAGTTTACCAAATTTGCTACACCGGCAAGCCAGACAAAATTAAATGGGCCTGATTTTATATAATGAATATGAAATCAGAAGGCTGATTTTATTGAAGATTTAAAGCATTGAACTTCTCAGTAAAGGCTTCAGTCATACAAAAGTTATACTTGTATCTGAATTGGTTCTTTAGCAGATTAGTAGGAATTGCTCCATGTCCCATGTTCCAAAATGGCCTTTTCCATTCATTCAGATGACCTCTCACTTCCGGTTATTTGAACATGATAATCTCCAAAATAGCACGTTTTAAAACAAGCCATAGCTGGTTGCAATTTCAGTTTAATCCAGCAGAAAAATAATATAATAAAAATAATATTTGTATAATCTTTAATGATATCATAAATAGGACTGGGGGAGTTATGTCACACATGCAGCTAACAAGAATATATGGAAATGTCTGCTCTATCCAAAATTACAACCAACTGATTGCAGCGTTACCGCAAGTGGAAGGGGGAGAAGGTAAGAAACATGTTTGTCTGCATTAAAGACCAACATTGGATTTGAAAATTTCTGATAAATAGAAAGGTTTGAGGACTAAAAAGGGACGGCTGTGCCATATAGGTTGCAAAATCATGTTTGATGTTTTAAATGAAAATTATTATTTCAAAAATTATTGCAACCAATACAATGTACTGTATGTATACCATCCCAGCTCTGCAGATTTTTCTGCGAAGAGACAGAATCATTAGATCACTTGTATTGTTACTGCCCATACAGTGCATTCGGATAATATTCAGACTCCTTGACTTTGTCCACATTTTGTTATGTTACAGCCTTACTCTAAAATCAATTACATAGTCTCCCCCCCCCCCCCCCCCCCATCAATCTACACACAATACCCCATAATGACAAAGCAAAAACCAAATTTGTATAATAAAAAAATAAGTAAAACATAAGTATTCAGAACCTTTACTCTGTACTTTGTTGAAGCATCTTTGGCAGCGATTACAGCCTCGAGTCTTCTTGGGTATGAAGCTACAAGCTTGGCACACCTGTATGTGGGGAGTTTCTCCCATTCTTCTATGTAGATCCTCTCAAGCTCTGTCAGGTTGGATGGGGAGCGTCACTGCACAGCTGTTTTAGGTCTCTCCAGAGATGTTCGATCAGGTTTAAGTCTGGGCTCTGTCTGGGCCACTCAAGGACATTTAGGCTTGACCCGAAGCCACTCCTGTGTTGTCTTGTCTGTGTGCTTAGGGTCGTCGTTGTCCTGTTGGAAGGTGAACCTTCGCCCCAGTTTGAAGTCCCGAGTGCTCTGGAGAAGGTTTTCATCAAGGATCTCTCTGTACTTTGCTCCGTTCATCTTTGCCTCGATCCAGACTAGTCTCCCAGTCCCTGCCGCTGAAAAACTTCCCCACAGCATGATGCTGCCACGACAATGCTTCATTGTCGAGATGGTGCCAGGTTTCCTCCAGATGTGACACTTGGCATTCAGGCTAAAATAGTTCAATCTTGGTTTCATCAGACTAGTGTCCTTTAAGCGGGTTGTCCTGTGCCTTTTTACTGAGGAGTGGCTTCAGTCTGGCCACTCTACCATAAAGGCCTGATTTGATGGAGTGCTTCAGAGATTGGAGAACCTTCCAGAAGGACAATCATCTCCACAGAGGAACTCTGCAGCTCTGTCAGAGTGACCATTGGGTTCTTGGTCACCTCCCTGACCAAAGCCCTTCTCCCTCGATTGCTCAGTTTTGCTGGGTGGCCAGCTCTTGGAAGAGTCTTGGTGGTTCCTAACTTCTTTGATTTAAGAATGATGGAGGCCACTGGGTTCTTGGTGATCTTCAATCTGCAGACGTTTTTTTGGTACCCTTCCCCAGATCTGTGCCTCGACACAATCCTGTCTCTGAGCTCTACGGACAATTCCTTTGACCTCGTGGCTTGGTTTTTGTTCTGACGTGCACTGTCAACTGTAGGACCTTTATATAGACAGGTGTGTGCCTTTCCAAATCATGTCCAATCAATTGAATTTACTACAGGTGGACTCCAACTGTGGTAGAAACATCTCAAGGATGATCAATGGATACTTATGTAAATATTTAATATTTAAATAAAAATTTCAGTTTTCAGTTTTTATTTGATACATTTGCAAAAATTACAAAACCTTTCTCTGCTTTGTTTATTATGGGGTATTGTGTGTAGATTGAGGGGGGGGCAATTTTGTTACATTAGTCTTAATCTAAAATGTATTAATGTGGAAAAACTAAAGGGGTCTGAATTCTTTCCGAATGCACTTGTTTTTGGTCGCAGGTTCAAGAAAGGCAACATTTACCTGGTGTTAACTCTGCAAATTGCCCTGCTGAGTGACTTGGAAATTCCATTGATCAATAATACAATCCTTTTATCAAAAATTTCTTTAATTTACAATCAGTAGTAACTGTTAGAATAGAAAGGTTCAGAACCTTTGAAACTTCACAGCACAGTTGAGAAATATATGGCAAATGGTATTCCTTTGACCTCATGGCTTGGATTTTGCTCCGATATGCATTGTCAACTGTGGAACCTTTTTTTTTATATAGACAGGTTTGTGCCTTCCCAAATTATGTCCAATCAATTAAATTTACCACAGATGCACCTGAGCCTCAGAGCAAAGGGTCTGAATACTTACGTTAATAAGGTATTTTAGTTTCTTAAAACCTGGTTTCTCTTCGTCATTATGGGGTATTGTGTGTAGATTGCGGGAAAAAAAGTTATTTAATCAATCTTAGAAAAAGGCTGTGACGTAACAAAAAAGGGAAGGGGTATGAATACTTTCCGAATGCACCATATGACCAAAATGGCTCCCAATTCCCTATAATAATGCACTACTTTTAACCAGAGCCATATGGGCCCTGGTCAAAAGTAGTGCACTATATATAGGGAATAGGGTGCCATTTCGAATGCACCCACTGCCTGTGTATGGAGATAGTTTGTCCAGGTGGCATGTTGTCTACTTGGTGAATACAATTGATATAGCATTTGAAACCCCTTAATTCACACTGATACTAGTACGTCAAGGGCTGCGTTAGGCTAACCCAGGCCCCTAGATAAGTTTGTTGACCGGTATGGAACTTGCGCTCAGTTGCATTTAAACCTAGCTAGTAATACTGACTTGGACTGAACAGCAACAGTGTTTTTTCTCCTCTTCCTGGCACTGACTTTGCTGATAACGGCTATTTGGAGAAAGGGTCTACTGGCAATGACTGTTTGGTTGTTTTTCCCTTCTATAGTCAGTGGAACGCACTGACTGGAAGTCACTCTGGATAAGATCATCTGCTAAATGACTCAAATTTGATGTTTGTTTTCCTGTGTAGTAACGCTGTTGTATTTGAACCTAGCTAGTAATACTGACTTAGACTGAACAGTGAGTTATGTGATTGTGCTCCCCAGTAAGAGGATAATTAACCTGGGTCCAGTCCACCCTGGTCCAGCCAGCCCTGAACCCCAGCCGGCCGGAGCTCGCGTCTCCTGTGGACACTGCAACAACACTTTCCTGGTACGACCCTTCACCTCTCTCAAAGCCAGTGTGTGTATATAGACTCTATCTCAATGAGTCATTCCATGATTCCTCACATCCTCTCTCGACTGTTAAGGAGGAGAAGGTTCCTCCCCCTTAGACCTTCTTGTCCAATGCGTTTTCAGAAGGATGCGAGGAAAAGGAATCTAGGAAAGATGATTTTGAGAAAGAGCCACAGTGTACACCAAAGCAGTTATGAAGGCAAGGAATTCTTGAATGGTGCTAACATGGATAGTACTCTACTGGACAATTGAATTGACGTACTGTATAATATTTTATATTTACATGAGTTTCTTGCAATGTGTTTCAGTGGACAGAGTTTACTGACAGGACACTCGCCAGGTGCCCACACTGCAGGAAAGTGTGAGTACCGATTGGTTTCTCTGTCCATAGGCTGCTTGGTCAATACAGCTGTGGTTATACCACAATTATGCTCAAGATGAAGTCCTTCAGTGGTGGCTGGTGGCACTTAAAATCGGAGGACAGACTCCTAGTAAAGATTGGAACGGAATGAATGGAACTTTTCAAGCGCATGTTTTCCATGTGTCTGATTCCATTCCAGCTGTTATTATGAGTTGTCCTTTCCACAGCAGCCTCCACTGATGTCCTTCATAGTGTACATTAAATATGTATGTGTCCCCTTGTGGGCTGTAGGCAGTCGTCAGCAGTCGGTCAGATTCCCATACCATTAGTCTTCAGCATCAGCTCCTTACGGTCTTGTGTGCAACATCTCAAGTCTGAGCTCCGTGATTCTTACGTAACCTTTTGTTAGTGTGACTTGCTTCATCAACTAATAATTTAAACCTATGAAGTTCCACCATTACCATAAAAATGCTTTTGGACAGCCGAAGCAAGTCGCAACAATTTCTGGTTATATTTCATGTAATAAAAATAAAAGCTTTTTTTTTTTTTTTTTTTACCATTTTCCCTTCTCTTTTGTCATGCCCTTTGACATGCAGCTCCTCTATTGGTCAGAGGTACCCTCGAAGGCGGAGCTTGTGGTGTATTCTACTATGCTTGCTTTTCAGCATCTCCACTGCTGGGCTGGTGGTGAGTACACACTTCCACACTGTCCACTCTACATGACACGCCAGGCGATGACATCACAATAAAAACAAACCCCCAAGAACACAATGTTTAAAAAATGCATAATATCGTCATGTTTCACAACCATGCCAATTCACCTAAGTACTTTTTTAGCTAAGGAAAAACCTTGCATGTGTCTTGCATCTACGTCTCTCTGTGTTCTCTCTCCTTTGTCTCTGTGTGTTCTGTGCTGCAGGTGGCTACGTTACATGACACACTGTCAGAGTCCTATCAGAAACACACCGCCCGTAGCCTTGTAACATGCTGCGTCTCTAAGTCTTCTTCCTCTCTGTGTTTTGCAGGCAGGTACGTGGGTGAAGGCCCAGGCCTACGGGGGTATCTATGCCTCCTGGGCCATGCTGATCCTGCTGGTACTCCTGACCCTGGGTCGGGCTCTATACTGGGCCTGCATGCCTGTTAGTGAACCCCTACAGAACTTCACATAGACACACACACACACACACACACACAGGCGTAGGGTGAAGTTGCCCCTAGATGCTGATCTTGGGTCAGTTTTGCAATTTCCCCACTAATGGTTAAGGTCAGGATTGTGGGAAGGGACGCTGATCCTAGATCTGTACCTAGGGTGAACTTCACCCTTGAGTAGGGCTGGGCGATATATATCGAATTAATTTGATGTTTTTGCGCGTTATTCCAAATGCCTGTATCGGAAGAAGCTAGTTAGTTCATTTATTGTTTTTCTGAGCGTTTATGTCCGCTTGTTCTCATGACATCTTGTCTCCTTCGCTCCGTCTGTGCTGTGCACCTTCCCATTTATACCAGAGATCTGTATATAATGATGAGCTGCGTATGTCTCCGCTATAACAATGGGAGTCGTTGTCCCAGAGGCGGGAAGGCAGCCGATAAGCTTAGGTTAAAAAAAAAACATAGAAACGCATTGGGCTTATTTTGGTGAGCAAAACCTCTCGCTTCGCCTCTTCCTCTCTGTTTACACACACACACCAAGCCCCTCCCCCTGTCACACAACAACCCTCTCTGACAAGCGGTTTCAACCTGATATTTGTGTTTCGGTCCAACAGAATCGGTCGAATGGACACCAAGAAACATTGCAACATTATTTTACTGTAAGAGAAGTTATCCTTTTCAACCATACCCTTTATGTCAACTCCTCAAATTACACGCAGAGCAGACGCTACTAAAACAGGAGTACCAATGAACATCTATTCTAGAAAATACATGTTGCATGTTTCATGCGGCATCACTGTTATACTAGCTGTTTAGCTTTTATAAATGTGCAATAAGCAAAAAAAAAAACATAATTCTATGAACTAGTTCTCTTTATGAGACATGGTTGGCCACTTGATTTCCACATCTGAACAAAGTGGACAGACTAGCATTCTGTTCCAACAATTGGAGACGGACAGTAGGGTGGTTCATAACAATTCAATTGTTTTGCTTTGTTAGGTAGCAAATCCAAGTTGGCTAAACTTGAAGTCATAAAGATTAGTTGGCTACTCAGTAGCACGTGGGCTTGTGCTTGAGAGATTGTTTGTGAGGTGTGTTTTAATTTTCGATAATGCTCTGCTACAAGAAGTTGGTCATTATTAGGGAATGTGTATTATACTTGGTTCTGGTTACATTTCTAAACAAAAAGGGCATTTTCATAGACCGACTTGGATGTCAGATCTGTGATTTATTTTTAAAAAAGCAGGTTAAACTGTTTTGATAAAATAATTAAGTTGTTAGTGGGTTTGACGATTTGTTGTAGGCTCAAATTTAGCCTAGATTTAATTTTACGAGCCCTGAATTAATGACATTATTTCTGACTGTTTGAAATTTGGAGTATTTGACCTTTTAATTGTACAACAAAGCTTATTTAGAGAACATAAACAATCTAGGTGTATGTATGTATCGTATATAAGATATGATTTTTGAGCCTTATCGCCCAGCCCTCCCCTGGAGCCTTTTATTTAACTAAGATCAAAACAAGGAGTTCCCCTCCTTGCCTTTAATCTTTTGTCATTGTGTTTCCAAACTGGATGATGAATAATATCCTAAAAGAGCAGTAGCTTGACTTCTACATTTACTTATGAATTGATGAGTAGTTCGCTTTAACATGTTCAACTACTTTCCTTTCCCTGTTTTAATCGTTGCTTAGGCCAGTCTCTCTATGGCAGGCGCTGGCAGCCACACCAGAGCCTCATATCATGGCATGGCTGAGTGGAACCAAGTCTTAAATGATGACATAGCCCTCGGATAAGACTGCTCCTCCGCAACCCTGAATATACGTTCTGTTTTTGGGGCATTTTACATGAGATTCATTCATTTGTTTTGGAAAACCCTTGAAGCACTGTTGAAAGGCAAATTAAGCTAAATTGAGGCTAGTGTAAGGTGAACACCACCTAAATTACCCTCCTTCCCCCAGACATGGAGCTGGGTTTGAAGGGAGGTTAGCATTGTGTCCCAAAGGGCACCCTATTCCCTAAATAGTGCACTACTTATGACCAGGGCTCAGTCTGGTCGAAAGTCAGAAGTAGTGTACTATATTGGGAATAGGGTGCCTATTGGGTTGCTTGCTAGGGCATCGTCAGAGTGAGGTCTGTCTGTATGTTGGAGTCTATTTATGCTGCATAGTCTGTCTGTGGGAGTGTTCGTCTTTGATCCAAAGCAGCTTAGAAGCCTTAAAGAAGTTAGAGGAAAAGATTAAACAATTTGACTGCACACACACACATACACACACGTATGTACGTGCACACTTTCATTCCCCACACATACCAACATTTGGAGAGTCCCTGTAGTGGTATGCAGCCAGCGTGAAAAAGCATCTCTCCTCAAGGACTTCAGTTTAGACACAAGTTTGTTGCAAGTGATCTGATCATCTCTTTATTGTGCTCTTGGTTAATATTGTTTTCTTATCCCTCTAATAGCTAACAAGTGAGGTCAACATGAGCTCTCAGTGGAACTCATAGAGATGTACTAGAGAGCTTCAAGGTGGTGAAAGCCCACCATGGCTCTGCCCGTGTTAGAGAAAGAACTGGCTTTTGGCCAAGTGTGCTCTCTTTCCAACTCTATGGTCTTACTACACTAAATGTACTATGATGAGGCCCTGGTGACAGAGGCAGGCTGTGGTTGTTGTAGACCCCTTACTCTTCTAGTGGTGCACTAAATAGGGAGTAGGGTGCCGTTGGGGATTCAGTCAGGGTAAGAGAAAACGGTTGCTGAAGATAATCTAGACACACTACCTGCATGTTGAAACACACTTCATCTAACCATATATCCTGTCTGTGGTTCGGATGAGGTCATAGTTATTTATTTATTTTACAGCAATGTTCATTTTTTGTTTGTTTTAATTGTACATATATTTCTTGTTGTTCATGTCAGAGTAATTATTGCTAAGCCGATATTGCACTTATGTGCATAACACTACATGATTTGATTCTTGGATAACTTTTTTAATAATTGTTTTGTTAATCAATATCAATAAGGTTATTTTTGCAACCCTTGTTACTTATTTTATCGGGAATCTGCAAAGTTGTTAGATATTTGACTTACTAACACATTAAGTCTCTGGATACGGGAACGTGTCCAGACCTTAACCACACACATTCCTCATTTACATACAGACAATCATTTAAACCACAAATGGCATCATTTTAAACACACACACAGAGAGACAAACAGATGGACACACGTACAGCTCTTTCAGATGGTTACCCTGCTTGACAGAACTGTGACGGTAGCAGTAATAGATATTTTAAAATATCTTGTTATTTATTATAATGATCATGTTTTAATCATGATATTATGTACAATATTGATCATGTTAATGATGCCAATAATCAACAACCTGGCTGATGCTCATATCAGAGTTTGTTTACACACAATAAAGACATGATGTATGAAAATATCAGAATGTGTTTTAGACTTTATTTTTTATATTTCTTTTGTGTTCCTTTTTTAAGACAGTTTACTACAACATAATAAATCACAATGCCAGACAATACAATAATGAAAACCTAACAGTGGTATTACAGATACTCAGACACATTCACAGGCTGTTTTATTATGGAATTACAGTGTCAGTAACATTCTATTCAAATGAGAAGTTGAGGTTCCATGATGCTTTGTGTTGTGCACCAGTGATCAAAAAGTGTCAAAACATTTTATGACCACACATGCACACCTAACCTGGCTTCTTTTGGGCTCTTGAGTTTCATTATTTTGTTGACACGAGATGGAAGGATTAGTAACATTGAAATACTTTAAATAATTATAATAAAAAAAGAGCTCCCTGGAGAGAGAACGTGGAAGGGGGTAGAGAAGTCAGCAGGAAAAAAAGAGAAGTGCCCATGTTCCAAATGGGACCCTATTCCCTATGTAGTGCACTACTCTTGACCAGGGCCCTATTGGGCCTGCACTATACAGGGAATATGGTGCCATTTGGGACGTGACCAAGGGAGGAGAAGACAACTGTTCCTCAAGCCTTCTGGCTGAAGTGGCTTTAGCTTGGAGGGCACCATCGAGAGCATCCTGACCAGTTGCATCACCGCCTGATATGGCAACTGCTTGGCATCTGACCGTAAGGCGCTACAGCGGGTAGTACGTACGGCCCAGTACATCACTGGGACCAAGCATCCTGCCATCCAGGACCTATATTATAGGCTGTGTCAGAGGAAAGCCCAAAAAATTGTCACGAGACTCCAGTCACCCAAGTCATACTGTTTTCTCAGCTACCGCACGGCAAGCGGTACCGGAGCGCCAAGTCTAGGACCAAAAGGCTCCTTAGCAGCTTCTACCCCCAAGCCATAAGACTGCTGAACAATTAATCAAATGGCCACCAGACTATATTGACCCCCCTGCCCCCCCAATTAGTTTTGTACACTGCTGCTACTCGCTGCTTATCTATGCATAGTCACTTTACCCCTACCTACACGTACAAATTGCCTCTACTAACCTGTCCCCCTGCACACTGACTCTGTACCGGTACCCCTGTATATAACCTCCACACTGACTCGGTACCAGTACCCCCTGTATATAACCTCCACACTGACTCGGTACCAGTACCCCCTGTATATAACCTCCACACTGACTCGGTACCGGTACCCCCTGTATATAGCCTCCACATTGACTCTGTACCGGTACCCCCTGTATATAACCTCCACACTGACTCTGTACCGGTACCCCCTGTATATAGCCTCCACACTGACTCGGTACCGGTACCCCTGTATATAGCCTCCACACTGACTCTGTACTGGTACCCCCTGTATATAGCCTCCACATTGACTCTGTACCAGTACCCCCTGTATATAGTCTCCACATTGACTCTGTACCGGTACCCCCTGTATATAGTCTCCACATTGACTCTGTACCGGTACCCCCTGTATATAGCCTCCACATTGACTCTGTACCGGTACCCCCTGTATATAGTCTCCACATTGACTCTGTACCGGTACCCCCTGTATATAGCCTCCACACTGACTCGGTACCGGTACCCCCTGTATATAGTCTCCACATTGACTCTGTACCGGTACCCCCTGTATATAGCCTCCACATTGACTCTGTACCGGTACCCCCTGTATATAGCCTCCACACTGACTCGGTACCGGTACCCCCTGTATATAGCCTCATTATTGTTGTTTTATTGTGTTACTTTTTATTATTTTTTACTTTATTTGGTAAATATTTTCTTAACTCTTCTTGAACTGCACTGTTGATTAAGGGCCTGTAAGTAAGCATTTCATGGTGAAGTCCACTTGTAGTATTTGGCGCATGTGACAAATACATTTTGATTTGAATGTCTTTAATTCATTGTCTTGGGGTGGCAGGTAGCCCGGTGGTTAGAGCGTTGGACTAGTACTGACTGGTTGCAAGATCAAATCCCCGAGCTTACAAGGTAAAAATCTGTCGTTCTGCCCCTGAACAAGTTAACCCACTGTTCCTAGGCCGTCATTGAAAATAAGAATTTTAACTGACTTGCCTAGTTAAATAAATAAATAGTCTTTAGCTCGCTAGCCCTTCTGCTAGGTCCTGTTAAACACACAGATTCTCACTCGCACTTTGCCTCCCATACACACATGATGAGAATTGACAGTCCCACTAAACTCATTGTCTGTATATGACCCCCCCATCCTATACATCATACATTCCCTCATCCCATCCGTCATACATTCCCTCATCCCATCCGTCATACATTCCCTCATCCCATCCGTCATACATTCCCTCATCCCATCCCATCCGTCATACATTCCCTCATCCCATCCCATCCGTCATACATTCCCTCATCCCTTCCCGTACGTCATACATTCCCTCATCCCATCCCGTACGTCATACATTCCCTCATCCCATCCGTCATACATTCCCTCATCCCATCCGTCATACATTCCCTCATCCCGTCCGTCATACATTCCCTCATCCCATCCGTCATACATTCCCTCATCCCATCCGTCATACATTCCCTCATCCCATCCATCATACATTCCCTCATCCCATCCCGTACATCATACATTCCCTCATCCCGTACATCATACATTCCCTCATCCCATCCCGTACATCATACATTCCCTCATCCCATCCCGTACATCATACATTCCCTCATCCCATCCGTCATACATTCCCTCATCCCATCCCGTACATCATACATTCCCTCATCCCATCCCGTACGTCATACATTCCCTCATCCCATCCCGTACGTCATACATTCCCTCATCCCATCCCGTACATCATACATTCCCTCATCCCATCCGTCATACATTCCCTCATCCCATCCCATACATCATACATTCCCTCATCCCATCCCGTACATCATACATTCCCTCATCCCATCCGTCATACATTCCCTCATCCCATCCCGTACCACACCATCCTCCTCTCACAAACAGTGGGGAGAACGTGTATTTGATACACTGCCGATTTTGCAGGTTTTCCTACTTAAAGCAAGTCTGTAATGTGTATCATAGGTACACTCTAAAACAATAATCCAGAAAATCACATTGTATGATTTTTAAGTAATTATTTAGCATTTTATTGCATGACAATTATTTGATACATCAGAAAAGCAGAACTTACTATTTGGTACAGAAACCTTTGTTTGCAATTACAGAGATCATATGTTTCCTGTAGTTCTTGACCAGGTTTGCACACACTGCAGCAGGGATTTTTGCCCACTCCTCCACACAGACCTTCTCCAGATCCTTCAGGTTTCGGGGCTGTCATTGGGCAATACGGACTTTCAGCTTCCTCTAAAGATTTTCTATTGGGTTCAGGTCTGGAGACTGGCTAGGCCACTCCAGGACCTTGAGATGCTTCTTGCGGAGCCACTCCCTGGCTGTGTGTTTCGGGTCGTTGTCATGCTGGAAGACCCAGCCAAGACCCAGCTTCAATGCTCTTACTGAGGGAAGGAGGTTGTTGGCCAAGATCGCGCGATACATGGCCCCATCCATCCTCCCCTCAATACGGTGCAGTCGTCTTGTCCCCTTTGCAGAAAAGCATCCCTAAAGAATGATGTTTCCACCTCCATGCTTCACGGTTTGGATGGTGTTCTTGGGGTTGTACTCATCCTTCTTCTTCCTCCAAACACAGCGAGTGGAGTTTAGACAAAAAAACTATATTTTTGTCTCATCAGACCACATGAGCTTCTATCATTCCTCCTCTGGATCATCTAGATGGTCATTGGCAAACTTCAGACGGGCCTGGGCATGCGCTGGCTTGAGCAGGGGGACCTTGCGTACGCTGCAGGATTTGAATCCATGACGGCGTAGTGTTACTAATGGTTTTCTTTGAGACTGTGGTCCCTGCTCTCTTCAGGTCATTGACCAGGTCCTGCCGTGTAGTTCTGGGCTGATCGCTCACCTTCCTCATGATCATTGATGCACCATGAGGTGAGATCTTGCATGGAGCCCCAGACTGAGGGTGATTAACCGTCATCTTGAACTTCTTCCATTTTCGGCCTCCCGGGTGGCGCAGTGGTTAAGGGCGCTGTACTGCAGCGCCAGCTGTGCCATCAGAGTCCCTGGGTTCGCGCCCAGGCTCTGTCGTAACCGGCCGCGACCGGGAGGTCCGTGGGGCGACGCACAATTGGCCTAGCGTCGTCCGGGTTAGGTAGGGATCGTCCGGGTCGGTAGGGATGTCCTTGTTTCATCGCGCACCAGCGACTCCTGTGGCGGGCCGGGCGCAGTGCGCGCTAAACAAGGTTGCCAGGTGCACGGTGTTTCCTCCGACACATTGGTGCGGCTGGCTTCCGGGTTGGATGCGCGCTGTGTTAAGAAGCAGTGCGGCTGGTTGGGTTGTGTATCGGAGGACGCATGACTTTCAACCTTCGTCTCTCCCGAGCCCGTACGGGAGTTGTAGCGATGAGACAAGATAGTAGTTACTACAACAATTGGATACCACGAAATTGGGGATAAAAAGGGGGTAAAATAAAAAAAATACAAAAAGAACTTCTTCTATTTTCTAATAATTGCGCCAACAGTTGTTGCCTTCTCACCAAGCTGCTTGCCTGTAGCCCATCCCAGCCTTTTGCAGGTCTACAATTTTATCCCTGATGTCATTACACAGCTCTCTGGTCTTGGCCATTGTGGAGAGGTTGGAGTCTGTTTGATTGAGTGTGTGGACAGGTGTCTTTTATACAAGTAACGAGTTCAAACAGGTGCAGTTAATACAGGTAATGAGTGGAGAAAAGGAGAGCTTCTTAAAGAAAAACTAACAGGTCTGCGAGAGCCAGAATTCTTACTGGTTGGTAGGTGATCAAATACTTATGTCATGCAATAAAATGCAAATTAATTACTTAAAAATCATACAATGTTATTTTCTGGATTTTGATTTTAGATTCCGTCTCTCACAGTTGAAGTGTACCTATGATAAAAAATTACAGACCTCTACATGCTTTGTAAGTAGGAAAACCTGCAAAATCGGCAGTGTATCAAATACTTGTTCTCCCCACTGTATAGGCTACCGCAGCATCCATAACGGCACACTGTTCCCTACTGTATACGAGGTAGTACTTTTGACCAGGGCCCAGTTGTGGAAAAAATACCCAATTGTCATACTTGAGTAAAAGTATAGATACCTTAATAGAAAGTTACTCAAGTAAAAGTCACCCAGTTTAATGCTACTTGAGTAAAAGTCTAAAAGTATTTGGTTGTAAATATACTTAAGTATCAAAAGTAAATGTAATTGATAAAATATAGTTAGGTATCAAAAGTATAAATAATTTTAAATTCCTTCTGTTAAGCAAAGCAGGCTGCAACCTTTTCTTGTTTTTAAAATGTATGGAGAGCCAGGGGCACACTCCAACACTCAGACATCATTTACAAAACATGCATTTGTGTTTAGTGAGTCTGCCAAATCTGAGGCAGAAGGGATGGCCATGTGTTGTTTTGATAATTGTGTGAATTGGACCATTTTCCTGTCTTGCAAAACATTCAAATACATAATGGAATCATATACACCATAGAATCATTACTCTGAATTGTATATTTTATTTCACCCTTAATTATCCAGGTAAGTTGACTGAGAACACATTCTCAAATACAGCAACAACCTGGGGTATAAATACTGGGGATGAATGAGCCAATTGGAAGCTGGGGATGATCAGATTGGGAATTTAGCCAGGACGCTGGAGTTAACACACCTGCTCTTATTTTACCTTTATTTAACTAGGCAAGTCAGTTAAGAAAAAAGTCTTATTTACAATGACGGCCTACAGGGGAACAGTGGGTTAACTGCCTTGTTCAGGGGAACAGTGGGTTAACTGCCTTGTTCAGGGGAACAGTGGGCTAACTGGTCTAGGAACAGTGGGTTAACTGCCTTGTTCAGGGGCAGAACAACAGATTTGTACCTTGTCAGCTCGGGGATTCAATGCAGCAACCTTTCAGTTACTGGCCCAACGCTCTAACCACCCCACTTACAATAAGTGCCATGGAATCTTTAGTGACCACAGAGAGTCAGGACACCTGTTTAATGTCCTATCTGAAAGACAACACCTTACACAGGGCAATGTCCCCAATCATTTCCCTGGGGCATGTATACACACTGTATATCTTATTGTTTTTGGACTGGAGGAAAGAGTGCCTTCTACTGGCCCTCCAACACCATCTAATCTCCTATTCAGGGACCGACCAGGACCAATCCTGCTTAGCTTCAGAGGCAAGCCAGCAGTAGGATGCAGGGTGGTATGCTGCACTATGGAATCATTACCCTGAATCATATACACTATGGAATCATTACCCTGAATCATATACACTATGGAATCATATACACTATGGAATCATTACCCTGAATCATATACACTATGGAATCATTACCTTGAATCATGTACACTATGGAATCATTACCCTGAATCATACACACAGTTCTCTCATCATATTCCTTCACTCTTACTCACTTTGAGATATCTCTGTTAATGTACAAGGATGAGAAATTAGGTATAGGAGGGAAATGAGGGATGATGGTAGATAGAAGGAGAGCAGGAGTGGCTTGGAGGGAGAGAGGATGGAGAGTCGGGGAAAGAGGTTGATTTATTCATCATACACTCGTCCTTTAACCAGGAACGACGCCATACCCTGTTTTAACAACACACAATAACTTGTGTGTGTTTTGTCATGCTACATTTGGACATCGTCAAATTCACATTTAACTACTTGATGGTTCAGCGGCATTATCGGAGGCCATTCAACAAGGAACGACTCAATCCCATTGATTCGACGTGAAGATGTATGAACTGAAGGAGGGTTAGGGTTTGGAGGAGGGTTTGGCATTTGCAAAAAGGATTATATCTGTGTTACATTATAAGAGGAGGTCAAACAGATTATTAAACAACTTTACAGGTATTTTTGAATATCTGACTTCAGTGTGATGATGATGAAGATGGTGATGAAGATATTTTACAGATGCAGTGTAACTGCACCTTCTCCATAGGATCTCTCTCATTACCATATTGGAGCAAAAATAAGGGTACCACTTTAGATTGGAAATGAGGCAGTCAATTACATTGATGGAAGCTACAATCTAGCCGCAATATTAAATCTGATCTACCACCTACAGTGCCTTGCGAAAGTATTCGGCCCCCTTGAACTTTGCGACCTTTTGCCACATTTCAGGCTTCAAACATAAAGATATAAAACTGTATTTTTTTGTGAAGAATCAACAACAAGTGGGACACAATCATGAAGTGGAACGACATTTATTGGATATTTCAAACTTTTTTAACAAATCATAAACTGAAAAATTGGGCGTGCAAAATTATTCAGCCCCCTTAAGTTAATACTTTGTAGCGCCACCTTTTGCTGCGATTACAGCTGTAAGTCGCTTGGGGTATGTCTCTATCAGTTTTGCACATCGAGAGACTGACATTTTTTCCCATTCCTCCTTGCAAAACAGCTCGAGCTCAGTGAGGCTGGATGGAGAGCATTTGTGAACAGCAGTTTTCAGTTCTTTCCACAGATTCTCGATTGGATTCAGGTCTGGACTTTGACTTGGCCATTCTAACACCTGGATATGTTTATTTTTGAACCATTCCATTGTAGATTTTGCTTTATGTTTTGGATCATTGTCTTGTTGGAAGACAAATCTCAGTCCCAGTCTCAGGTCTTTTGCAGACTCCATCAGGTTTTCTTCCAGAATGGTCCTGTATTTGGCTCCATCCATCTTCCCATCAATTTTAACCATCTTCCCTGTCCCTGCTGAAGAAAAGCAGGCCCAAACCATGAGGCTGCCACCACCATGTTTGACAATGGGGATGGTGTGTTCAGCTGTGTTGCTTTTACGCCAAACATAACGTTTTGCATTGTTGCCAAAAAGTTCCATTTTGGTTTCATCTGACCAGAGCACCTTCTTCCACATGTTTGGTGTGTCTCCCAGGTGGCTTGTGGCAAACTTTAAACGACACTTTTTATGGATATCTTTAAGAAATGGCTTTCTTCTTGCCACTCTTCCATAAAGGCCAGATTTGTGCAATATACGACTGATTGTTGTCCTATGGACAGAGTCTCCCACCTCAGCTGTAGATCTCTGCAGTTCATCCAGAGTGATCATGGGCCTCTTGGCTGCATCTCTGATCAGTCTTCTCCTTGTATGAGCTGAAAGTTTAGAGGGACGGCCAGGTCTTGGTAGATTTGCAGTGGTCTGATACTCCTTCCATTTCAATATTATCGCTTGCACAGTGCTCCTTGGGATGTTTAAAGCTTGGGAAATCTTTTTGTATCCAAATCCGGCTTTAAACTTCTTCACAGCAGTATCTCGGACCTGCCTGGTGTGTTCCTTGTTCTTCATGATGCTCTCTGCACTTTTAACGGACCTCTGAGACTATCACAGTGCAGGTGCATTTATACGGAGACTTGATTACACACAGGTGGATTATATTTATCATCATTAGTTAATTTGGTTAACATTGGATCATTCAGAGATCCTCACTGAACTTCTGGAGAGAGTTTGCTGCACTGAAAGTAAAGGGGCTGAATAATTTTGCACGCCTAATTTTTCAGTTTTTGATTTGTTAAAAAAGTTTGAAATATCCAATAAATGTCGTTCCACTTCATGATTGTGTCCCACTTGTTGTTGATTCTTCACAAAAAAATACAGTTTTATATCTTTATGTTTGAAGCCTGAAATGTGGCAAAAGGTCGCAAAGTTCAAGGGGGCCGAATACTTTCGCAAGGCACTGTAAAATAATTCATTACAAATACATTTAAGTAAGGGTCCCACTTTAGATTGTCAATAAAATATGCTTTTATTACATAGAAATGACATACTGTCAGCACCACGGGAGGTTGGTGGCACCTTAATTGGGGAGGACGGGCTCGTGGTAATGACTGGAGCGGAGATTCACCCTGTGTCTGTACGTTTACTTTGACTGATCCTCCTGACCTTTTGTCCCGGCTGTCAAGCTGAGAGGCTGGCGAGGCAGTGGGAAGAGAGAAACCCCACATGAACTATGACAAGCTGAGAGGCTGGCGAGGCAGTGGGAAGAGAGAAACCCCACATGAACTATGACAAGCTGAGAGGCTGGCGAGGCAGTGGGAAGAGAGAAACCCCACATGAACTATGACAAGCTGAGAGGCTGGCGAGGCATTGGGAAGAGAGAAACCCCACATGAACTATGACAAGCTGAGAGGCTGGCGAGGCAGTGGGAAGAGAGAAACCCCACATGAACTATGACAAGCTGAGAGGCTGGCGAGGCAGTGGGAAGAGAGAAACCCCACATGAACTATGACAAGCTGAGAGGCTGGCGAGGCAGTGGGAAGAGAGAAACCCCACATGAACTATGACAAGCTGAGAGGCTGGCGAGGCAGTGGGAAGAGAGAAACCCCACATGAACTATGACAAGCTGAGAGGCTGGCGAGGCAGTGGGAAGAGAGAAACCCCACATGAACTATGTATGACAAGCTGAGCAGAGCACAATGAGGTGAGGTGACACACTCACTATACCTACATGGAGAAACGCTCAATACTACTGTTGTTCCCATAGATACACATACTCAGATACAGTCTCAATACTACTGTTGTTCTGTTCCCATAGATACACATACTCAGATACAGTCTCAATACTACTGTTGTTCCCATAGATACAGATACTCAGGTACAGTCTCAATACTACTGTTGTTCCCATAGATACACATACTCAGGTACAGTCTCAATACTACTGTTGTTCCCAAGACTAACTTCAGTAAACTGATCCTGGTCAACTAGGTCAGTATATCCCCTGTTTATCTCAAGGTGTATCAAATGGCACCATATTCCTACTAGCTCACTCATCTCATATAAGGATGTAGGGCTTTGAAATGGACCTCTTACTTTTGGACTCCCAGCTGGTCCAGAATGCCCCTCTTCTGTTCCTCACTATGCATTGTGGCAGGTAGCGTTCTCTTGGCATCCGCCAAACCCTGATTCGTCCGTCAGACTGCCAGATGGTGAAGTGTGATTCATCACTCCAGAGAATGCGTTTCCACTGCTCCAGAGTCCAATGGTGGCAAGCTTTACACCACTCCAGCCGACACTTGTCATTGTGCATGGTGATCTTAGGCTTGTGTGCGACTGCTCGGCCATGGAAACCCATTTCATGAAGCTCCCGACTAACAGTTCTTGTGCTGACATTGCCTCCAGAGGCAATTTTCTGAACCATTCTGACATAGGATCGTCATCCTACCTCATCGGAACAGGAAGTTATGTTGTCGTCAAGGCTTTATATAGGAAGGGAGAAAAGGGATGTGTGTCACAGTTTACAACCTCTGTATCTTCACGTGGGCATCCACTGAGTGAGCAGCAATATCTTATGAAAACCCACATCTCACATTTTAGAAGCTAAAATCACATTTCATCCCATCACAAATAATTTCACATTCAAACATTTAAATTGAACAACAACAGTTGTGTGTTCAATTGTATACACCTGTCAACAACGGGTGTGGCTGAAATAGCCGAATCCACTCATTTGAAGGGGTGTCCACATACTTTTGTATATATAGTGTATTAGCCACTCCTTTGCCCTATCTCTTTCAACCATACAGTTTTTCAATTCCTCATCAATCCATGGAGCCTTAACAGTTCTAACAGTCAGTTTCTTGTCAGGTGCATGTTTATTCATTATTGGAAGCAGAAATGTCATAAATTAATCAAATGCAGCGTCTGGATGCTCCTTATTAATCGCATCAGACCAACAAATATTCATCCACATAAGAGTTACAGCAAAATATTGTGTTGATACATACAGCCCCTACATACGGCCTCTTGTGTTTAAGATGTCTGACATCTTTTTATGTACATCAATGTGTGTTTGACTGTCTGCTTGTGTTCCTCTTTATCGACAGCCTTCCAGTCGGTCAGCCTCTCACCTTCTGCCGTACTGCCTCCCGAAGCCCATCCCGTTGCCCTCTTTGGGGCCACTTCCCCTTCCTCTCTGTTCCCCCTCCTCCTGGGAACTCAAACCCTAATCTGAGGGAGCTCTTAGCAGGCTTCCACCTGCCGTCCCTACAGCCCTGGCACCTCAACCCTAATTGCTTCAACAGCTGGCATACCAAGAGCAATATCATCAGAATCCTGCCTGGTGTGGGACTGGGAGGGAAAGAGAGTGGGAGCTGAGGTGGAGAGAGGAATGTGGGGAATGATGATGGAGAGTAGTGGAGGAGGACGAGGAGGAGGAGGAGGAGGAATGTGGAGAATGATGATGGAGAGTAGTGGAGGAGGAGGAGGAGGAGGAGGAGGAGGAGGAGGAGGACAGAGGAATGTGAGGAATGATGATGGGGAGTAGTGGAGGAGGACGAGGAGGAGGAGGAGGAGGAATGTGGGGAATGATGATGGAGAGTAGTGGAGGAGGAGGAGGAGGAGGAGGAATGTGGGGAATGATGATGGAGAGTAGTGGAGGAGGAGTGTGGGGAATGGTGATGGAGATTAGTGGAGGAGGAGGAGGAATGTGGGGATTGATGATGAAGAGTAGTGGAGGAGGAGGACGAGGAGGAGGAGGAGGAGGAGAAATGTGGGGGATGATGAAAGAGAGTAGTGGAGGAGGAGGAGGAATGTGGGGGATGATGAAAGAGAGTAGTGGAGGAGGAGGAGGAATGTGGGGGATGATGAAAGAGAGTAGTGGAGGAGGAGGAGGAGGAGAAGAAATGCAAGGGAGAGTTTTTCCTCTTTTGACATCATAATAGACATTATAACATTATAATAGGTCCTATTGTTTGTGATGTCTTTGTCTGTAGTTTTTACTCTCTTTAAGTTGTCCTCAGAATAAATCTGAAAAGGCTATTATTGAAATGAGAATGTTATGATATTATTGTTTTTCACAGATTGAGTGGGGATACTACTGATGTTGTTTGATTATCTGTTTGTGTAAAGGATCGTGTATGGAACAGGACAATTACAGTTGTGTGATATGTATGATGAATTGTATGTGAATGTCACAGAGTTTACAGTGTACTTTGATATTTATTTTATTTAATATTGCATGTGCTTTTACTTATTCTGAAATAAATAGGTTTAGTAGTACAAACCTGTGACATGAACAGTACACTTACTTTCTCAACAATCTTCAACAGAGAAGTACCTGTACAATACCTGTACAAAAGTACAATAAACTATTTCAATTGTCAAACTGTTGTGCTGCATTACAAGGCAAATTTGCTTTGCATAACAAAAAAAAGCACATTTTCATTTTGTGCTCAATGATGTTATCAAAACATAGGCCTGAAAGACTCATCATCACGATCAGAGCCATACTGCTGCTATATAATATGTTCCACTCCAGCAGGTGGCAGTATCTCAAATGCCATTAGCTCGACACCACACCGGCAACATGATTCCCTTCCTTGCAGAAACGTCTGACGTTGTTTTGGCGCCGAACGTTTCAATCGCATTTCTGCGCGGGTAATGTCCTTTTGTTGTTAGCTAAACACGAAGTTTAATTGTAGTGTATAACCAGTAATTTACTACATCAGAAAACTACAAGACAGCATGCAGCGAAGTATATCGTAAGTAAAGTCCGCATTGGTTTCTGCAAAACTAGCCAATAAATGTTAGCTAGCTAGGTTGGCTAACTCAGCCTGTTTGCTTTTGTGCTAGTTAGCTACACTAGCTAAAATGAGTTCCTTGCCATCATCTACATTGAAACTAGTTAGTTGGCTTCTTTGTGGTTGCAAAGATGTGAACAACACACACGCGGTCAAACCCCTTGGACCTTGTGTTGATAATTAAGTGAACATTTTACACCCGTGCCAATATATCCTCCAACCACCGGCTAAGAGGGCATTATCACTTTTATATAACGGGTTACCAACATATTAAATATATTGATTGACATATTTTCATTAACGTTATTTTGATTAATTTATTCATGCTTCCACTAGCTCGAAACCGGGATAAAAATCTAGGGTTGGTACCCAAACCTGCTGATCGTTCGTTCTGTTGGTTCGGTTGCCAGAAACGCGACTCAGTCGTTCAGTTGTTTTTTTGGTTCTGTAGCTATGGTCACGACCCAGTTGTTTTTTGGTTCTGTATCTATGGACGCGACCCAGTTGTTTTTTGGTTCTGTATCTATGGACGCGACCCAGTTGTTTTTTGGTTCTGTATCTATGGACGCGACCCAGTTGTTTTTTGGTTCTGTATCTATGGACGCGACCCAGTTGTTTTTTGGTTCTGTATCTATGGACGCGACCCAGTTGTTTTTTGGTTCTGTATGTATGGTCGCGACCCAGTTGTTTTTTGGTTCTGTATCTATGGACGCGACTCAGTCGTTCAGTTGTTTTTTTGGTTCTGTAACTATGGATGCGAATCAGGCGTACAGCAGTTTTTTTGGTTCTGTATCTATGGACGCGACCCAGTTGTTTTTTGGTTCTGTAGCTATGGTCACGACCCAGTTGTTTTTTGGTTCTGTATCTATGGACGCGACCCAGTTGTTTTTTGGTTCTGTAGCTATGGTCACGACCCAGTTGTTTTTTGGTTCTGTATCTATGGACGCGACCCAGTTGTTTTTTGGTTCTGTAGCTATGGTCACGACCCAGTTGTTTTTTGGTTCTGTATCTATGGACGCGACCCAGTTGTTTTTTGGTTCTGTATCTATGGACCCGACCCAGTTGTTTTTTGGTTCTGTATCTATGGACGCGACCCAGTTGTTTTTTGGTTCTGTATCTATGGACGCGACCCAGTTGTTTTTTGGTTCTGTATCTATGGACGCGACTCAGTCGTTCAGCTGTTTTTTGGTTCTGTATCTATGGACGCGACTCATTCGTTCAGCTGTTTTTTGGTTCTGTATCTATGGACGCGACTCAGTCGTTCAGTTGTTTTTTGGTTCTGTATCTATGGACGCGACCCAGTTGTTTTTTTGGTTCTGTAACTATGGACGCGACTCAGTCGTTCAGTCTTGTTTTCTAAATGTTCCATTGCCATACTGGCTGGCAACGTTCTTATCGCTAGCTAGCTAGCCAACTACGGCTAACTTAAAAGTAACGTCAAAAAGAATAACAGCTGCATTTGTTTAAGTTGTTTTCTAGTGACATTTATTTGGATACGTACATAACAATAAGCTAATGAGGCGCGATTTCGCCTGGCATATAAAATGTGTTCTCTCGTCAGGACACTGTTGTTCAGAGGAGCTATCCAAAAACACAGCTAACACAATCACTTCAAACACGGAAGTTGTAAATATGGAAAACTAGCTGTACTTCGTTTTGTTGTACCTTTTTAAATTGAAATTCCTTTGTGTATGTGTGTGTATGTGTATCACAGATTGAGTGGGGATACTACTGATGTTGTTTGATTATCTGTTTGTGTAAAGGATCGTGTATGGAACAGGACAATTACAGTTGTGTGATATGTATGATGATATACATACATACATACATGATATACATACATACATACACACATCTCTCTCTCTCAATGATGCCAGCTGATTCATGATTTAGACTGGCTAAGTCTGTCTGTTCCCCACACGTTCATTACTATGGGACAGCTGGAGATAGAATTTGAATATTGAAAGAAATGTTGCAAATGTCATTAAGCCAGACAGTAAGGTTTATACACATCTCCTCTGTTGATAACTAAATGTTTGTCAGAAAGAAATGTGAGGTAATGTCTACATGCTTTTTAAAGTGGAGATCAAGTTTATATTTTGCCTGGATGGGCTGATGAGACTGTGCAGTTGGATGAACAGAGTAAATGGGCATTTTAATGTCATAGATTTAGCTGGTGGTAACTTGTGGAATAGACACTGGCTGGAATGCGCTTTTAACCAATCAGCATTCAGAATTAGACCCATCCGTTGTAAAATTAATCAATAAGGCTTGAGGGGGTGTGGTATATGGCCAATATACCACCTCTAAGGGTTGTTGTTAGGCACAACGCAACGCTAAGGGCTGTTCTTATGCACAACGCGGAGTGCCTGGACACAGCCCTTAGCCGTGGTATATTGACCCTATATCACACACCCCCGAGGTGCCTTATTGCTA
Source organism: Oncorhynchus clarkii lewisi (assembly GCF_045791955.1). Lineage (NCBI taxonomy): Eukaryota > Metazoa > Chordata > Actinopteri > Salmoniformes > Salmonidae > Oncorhynchus > Oncorhynchus clarkii. The sequence continues at coordinate 39,816,171 of NC_092174.1, forward strand.
TTAGAAACTGTTTACCATCGTAATTTGAGCTGTAAAAATAAGTGTTTTGTCATACCTGTGGTATACGGTCTGATAACACCTGCCTTAATATAAAGCGAATCATGAGACTCAACAGCGTGTTTATGTCATGCATAATGTATATATATATATTTTTTTACTTTACAGTAGCTACATATGTTTTCTTTCTGACTTCTGTTAAATGTTCTTCTGCCCTAAAGATCTTTCTTTCAGCCCAAAACGGGCAAAGAGAAGGAGAGCAAAAAAAGTGATGGACCGGGGAAAGACGAGCCGGTGAAAGACAAGCCAGAGTAAGTGTTTAAGGTCAGGGGGTGAGGGTGGCAGGGTTTTCACCAGGGTAGCCAGAGTAAGTGTTTAAGGTCAGGGGGTGAGGGTTTTCACCAGGGTAGCCAGAGTAAGTGTTTAAGGCCAGGGGGTGAGGGGGGCAGGGTTTTCACCAGGGTAGCCAGAGTAAGTGTTTAAGGCCAGGGGGTGAGGGGGGCAGGGTTTTCACCAGGGTAGCCAGAGTAAGTGTTTAAGGTCAGGGGGTGAGGGTTTTCACCAGGGTAGCCAGAGTAAGTGTTTAAGGCCAGGGGGTGAGGGTGGCAGGGTTTTCACCAGGGTAGCCAGAGTAAGTGTTTAAGGTCAGGGGGTGAGGGTTTTCACCAGGGTAGCCAGAGTAAGTGTTTAAGGCCAGGGGGTGAGGGTTTTCACCAGGGTAGCCAGAGTAAGTGTTTAAGTTAAATACATGGCCCTGGGTGTAGTTGTCTAGACAGGAAATGGAGTACCCTTGAAGTTTGTGGTAGAGTACTTGCCTGAATAGCATAGCAATCAGCAACGGTGAAAGTGAACAGACTGTAGAATGACCGATATGAGAGTAGGTATTTGCACGTCTCCCTATAATGTATTTTTATTTTCCATCCTTGCTAGACCAATCAAAAGGCCTCTCAAAGTTCAGAATGGGGTCCATGAAGAGCCTGATTCGCCAGTGAAGAAGTTCACTAAACGCAGTCGTCAGATCTTGGACAGTGATGATGAGGCTCCAGCCGGGATAGAACAGGAGCCAGAGGACAAGGCTGTGCAACCCAAGGTAGCTTTTACATTTCCCACCTCATATCCTCCTCTACGTAAACAAGCTCTAATCAGGACATTGGATCCATCCCATATGGCACCCTATTCCCTACATAGGGCCTGGTCAAAACTGGTGCACTATCGGTTCTGGTCAAAAGTAGTACACTATAGGAAATAGAGGGTGCCTTTTGGGACTCAGAATGATGTTATACTCTGCAGTAGGCTTGGGCTGTATACTGTATACCGGGGTATTTTCAAATACCAACGGTATGATTGTCAATACCCTCAACACTGCTTATAACTAAGTTCACTATCTGAGATGTGCCAAATAAATTATCTCCAGTTCAGTGCCCCAGCTATTTGTTTGGTTTGCTAACTCTCTAGCTAAGTGGCTAGGTTGCAAGATCAAGCTTCTAGGTTACAGCAGAGACGATCAAGGTCCCTGCTGCCGAAATTAGTTTTGTGCGTCAAAACAATAACACGTTTAGTTTTTTAGAGCCCCTTGCGTGCGCTGCTGGTAATACTGTATACCCCTGTATGATACAGGAACAGCATGACTGTATGAACGTTTGGTTACCCCCCCCCCCCTAACCCTACTCTGGTCTTTACCATTTGAAACAACTGTGAAGCCAAAGGAGGGTGTGTGTATATAAAAATGCGACTGAGTTTGCATTCCAAATGGCATCATATTCCCAATACAGTGCAGTCTTGACCAGGTCGCTCTTCAAAAACAAGATTTTACCTAAATGAGACTTGGATAAACAAATACAAATCTAGGAAATAGTGGCCGTTTGTGACCCTCTCAGTGTATATAGATCTGAACTTTATCTCTCCCCCACAGGATGAAGTATTCAAGGCTGTTACCAACCCCCTGTCCCCCGCCTCTCCAGTGACCTCATCCGCCTCCCCCACCCCTGGAACCCCTGACACCCCCACTTCCATCTCACCCTCCGGAATACCCAAACGCCGCACCGGTCGGTCTCTAGCTGTACAAGTCCAACATCCTCTACTAACACACTGTTAACTAAGCTGTCTGTTATTTAATGCAGCCTGCATGTTGAAATATGTCTGAAGATTGAAGATTGGAAAAAGCATTTCCATATCTGGGGTTACTTGTTGCATGATAACAAAGAGAAAATACTTCAACACAGGTTGTTTAAAAAAAAAATAACAGAATAAATATATTTCTAAGAACTACATCAATTTGATCAATGCCACAAAAATGTGTTCAGCAATGATGCATCTCTAGTTGTTTCTATCTTCTCTGTAGAGTAGTGATGCATCTCTAACTAGTTGTGTTTCTATCATCTCTGTAGAGTAGTGATGCATCTCTAACTAGTTGTGTTTCTATCTTCTCTGTAGAGTAGTGATGCATCTCTAACTAGTTGTGTTTCTATCTTCTCTGTAGAGTAGTGATGCATCTCTAACTAGTTGTGTTTCTATCTTCTCTGTAGAGTAGTGATGCATCTCTAACTAGTTGTGTTTCTATCTTCTCTGTAGAGTAGTGATGCATCTCTAACTAGTTGTGTTTCTATCTTCTCTGTAGAGTAGTGATGCATCTCTAACTAGTTGTGTTTCTATCTTCTCTGTAGAGTAGTGATGCATCTCTAACTAGTTGTGTTTCTATCATCTCTGTAGCAAGGAAGCAGTTCCCCAAGAGAAAGCTGGACAGCAGGAGTGGCAGTGAAAAGGAGGAGGAAGAACAAGGACAGCAGAATAAAAGGGCAAAGGTTGAGGAGACGCAGGACAGCACCGGTAAGGGTTTCCTCCATTACGAGTGTTCCTTCCTGTCCCTTCTCTCTTCTGTTGCATCACTCCGTTTCTCTTTCTCTCTGTAGAGAATGAAGAGGAAGCGATGGACGTGGGAGGAGAGAACAGTGTGGATAAGCCTGAGGTGGCGCAGAACAACCCGGAGGAGAAAGAGACAGATGAAGAGAAGACCAAAGATGGAGAGAAGGAGAAAGCACTTGATGTGAAAGTGACCGCGACCGAGGAGGAAAAAGGAAAAAGTGAAAAGGCTAAAGAGAGAAGTCCTAAAGAGAGAAGTCCTAAAGAGAGAAGTCCTAAAGAGAGAAGTCCTAAAGAGAGAAGTCCTAAAGAGAGAAGTTTGAAGGGTCAAAAGGTTAAAGAGACAAGTCCTAAGGGTCAAAAGGTTAAAGAAAGAAGTCCTAAAGAGAGAAGTTCGAAGGGTCAAAAGGTTAAAGAGACAAGTCCTAAGGGTCAAAAGGTTAAAGAGAGAAGTCCTAAAGAGAGAAGTTCGAAGGGTCAAAAGGTTAAAGAGACAAGTCCTATGGGTCACAAGTCGGTAAAGGATGAGAAAGACATGAAAGAAGAGAAAGTGTCAGAAAGCCCCCAAGTCAAAAAAGCCCCCACCATCAGCAGTTTCTTTGGTGAGATTTTTTCCCCCATTTACTTCCTGCCTTGCACATGAACATCTCTATGAATGAGTTTGCATTCTGCAGTTTGTTTAGAAGAAACCTGAAGGAGTGTAACATTGCTTCTCAAGTGGCACGGAATAGGGTGCCATTTGGGATTTAACCTACATTTTGTTTTGGGATGTTTTGAAGAAACCTGAAGGAGTGTAAGAGACGTGTAAAATGCAGAGATGACAGTGGAACAAGGACATGTAACATCCTTTGTACTTTATACTTTAAAAAGCTTGTTTGACAAACCGTATGCTCCAAACTCCACGTCTGAATGTTGGTTTCTTCTCTGTTATCTAGCTCCCAGGAAGGCTGCTGTAAAGATGGAGAAACCAGAGAAGAGCGAGCGAGAGGGAAAGGAGAAGAGCGAGGGAGAGGGAAAGGAGAAGAGCGAGGGAAAGGAGAAGAGCGAGGGAAAGGAGAAGAGCGAGGGAAAGGAGAAGAGCGAGGGAAAGGAGAAGAGCGAGGGAAAGGAGAAGAGCGAGGGAAAGGAGAAGAGCGAGGGAAAGGAGAAGAGCGAGGGAAAGGAGAAGAGCGAGGGAAAGGAGAAGAGCGAGGAGTATATAAAGGAAGAGGCGACGGTGTCCCGTACCACGGAGGACGTTAAAGACAAGAAAGGGTAAGAGAGAATAACAGATGGTTATAAAAATGTGTTTACTTTACACCATGGCTTCATCCCATTCTCCACCTTTTCCCAAAAATTGGTGCTTTGGTCAATGGTGGAATCTCACTCTAGCCAATGATTACAACAATCCGTTGCTTTTAAAACTCTAAGTGTATCTCTTTGAAGGAGTAGCTGTACATGTGTACATTTCTGGATGTTTTCTCCAGTGAGTTGAATAGTGCAGTATACTGTATTAATCCGAGTGTCTTTGACCCCCAGAGAGAAGACTGCCCAGGCCCAGTATGACCCGTCCAGACCCAACTACCACCCTGTAGACCACGCCTGCTGGAGCCGGGGTCAGAGGTACGTCCAACCCCCTTAACACAGCTAGAGCTGGGGGCAGAGGTACGTCCAACCCTCTTAACACAGCTAGAGCTGGGACCGTAACTGGAAATGATCGACACTGACTAACCCAACCATTTAAAAAATATATATATTTGACTGACGTCGATAATAATGTTAAGTTTATTTTACTAGGAGTTAGTATAGGACTAATATGGGCTATTGCTAATGAGAAAATTAAGAATATAAACATTTGTAGGAGTATTTTAAAGGTTAAAATAAAGTAACTGGTGTTTATTCGTTTGATTAATGTATCGTCCAATTTATCGTTATCGAGCTAAAATTCAGTCAATTTATCGCGATGTGGACTTTTGTCCATATTGCCCAGCTCTAGCCACACGACTCAGCCGTATACATCAACCGGGGTCCTATTCACTAGGTACCAAACGAAAGCAAACTGGCCGAAACGGAGAGGGACTACCTGAACTTGTCCAATAAGAAACGCGTGTTTTAATTTCGTGTTCCAAAATGATTTTGCTACGGTGTGCACTAATGAATTCCACCCTGAACAACCCGCACTGCACATATGTACTGTAAATAAGTCTCTCAATGGAGTTGTTTTGATACTGTAAATAAGTCTCTCAATGGAGTTGTTTTGATACTGTAAATAAGTCTCTCAATGGAGTTGTTTTGATACTGTAAATAAGTCTCTCAATGGAGTTGTTTTCATACTGTAAATAAGTCTCTCAATGGAGTTGTTTTGATACTGTAAATAAGTCTCTCAATGCAGTTGTATTCAATGTTTTGTCTAATTTTCTCTTTCACAGGGTCCCGTATTTGGCTGTTGCACGCACCTTTGAAAAGATTGAGGAAGATTCTGGCAGGTAAGAGATTTCAATAGACCTCCCAAGTCGTATCTGTTTTGTTCTTGTGTACATCCCAAATGGCTCCCTGTGTAGTGCACTATCTAAGGTAATGGGGTGCCATTTGGGACAGCCTGTGTTTTATTGTAGTGTAATTTCCCCGTTTATATTGTTTTACATACTAAATGCATTTCTTTCTTTTTGTTGTTGCTAGATTGAGGAACATTGAAACATTATCAAATCTCCTACGCTCTGTTATCATCCTCTCTCCAGGTAAAATAGCTTTTTTTGTGGGTTTCTTCCTACGGATGTGTGGAGCCCAGGTGCAGGATGCCAACATCCCAAATGACATTCTAATATTCCCTATTTAGTGCACTACTTTTGACTAGACCCCTACTGCACTATACTATCTGTAAAGGAACGCTGTGAAATACCCTGGATATGTCCCAAATGCAACCCGATTCCCTATGGGCCCTCGTCAAAAGTAGTGCGCTATATAGGGACTATAGTGTGCTGAGTGTTTGTCTCTTGTTGTTCTTGCTCAGAGGACCTGCTGTGCTGCGTCTACCTGTGTCTCAATCAGCTGGGTCCTGCTTACATGGGGCTGGAGCTGGGAGTGGGAGAAACTGTTCTGATGAAGGCTGTTGCCCAAGCTACTGGTGAGACACCCACACAACACACACACTCAATGTTGTTTGTTATATATCTTCCTTTGCTTTTGGGCTTAGAACTCTCTCACATCTTTGTTCTTGTTGCTAGGGCGACAGTTGGACAAAATCAAGGCGGAGGCTGCAGAGAAGGGGGACTTGGGGTTGGTGGCTGAGAGTTCCCGTAACAACCAGAGAATTATGTTCCAGCCAGCCAATCTGATTGCAGGGGGTGTGTTCAACAAACTGAAAGACATCGGGAACATGAGTGGGAATTCTGTGAGTGTGTGTGTGAGAGTTTAACACAGTAAAATTCTCGTTGTTTTGATAAATTCACAGATTTTAAGAAAACACAGTTCTCTGTCCTGGGAATTGGATGATGATGAATATATTTTTAATCCGTCTAGAATTTGATTAAAAGGAATGAATTATTTTCTCTCTCTTTCCCCCTGCCTGCAGGCCATGAATAAGAAGATTGACATCATCAAAGGTCTCTTTGTAGCCTGTCGTTTCTCTGAAGCCAGATACATTGTCAGGTAATGGTCCCCACTTCCTTCACTTTGCTACTGGTCAAACTGAGGGTCTCCTGAACGGCAGCCGTTGCTCTATGTAATGCTATACTTTTGACCTGAGCCTCAGTGACTTGTCTTTCTGCACTCACTGAGTTCTAGCCTTTCTTCGTTTTATATGTGATCGATTATTACTTTGGATCTTCCGGCCACCTCTTATTGGTTTACACAGGATATAGTTGAGCATGTTGTCTTGCTTCATTAGTCAAGCTGAATTTATTATCACTCCTGCCCATTCACCAGTAGTCACCCCGCTGGTCGGTACAGTAATGGATTTAAATAAGATAGGATCTCTGTGACTAATAAAATTGTGTGTAATTCTTTCGTACTTTACAACACCGGTACATGCACAACATCAGACAATAAGCAGGACATCATCAATGCGTGTCTGTATTGATTGGTTGATTGATCGACAGGTCGCTGGCAGGGAAGCTGAGGATTGGCTTGGCTGAACAGAGTGTACTGTCTGCCCTGAGTCAGGCCGTGTGTCTGTCTCCTCCAGGACAAGGTTAGCCAACCAATGTTATCACACCGTTATCACAATGTTTAAACATGACCTCCCAACGTTATCTCAATGTTTAAACATGACCTCCCAACGTTATCTCAATGTTTAAATATGACCTCCCAACATTATCTCAATGTTTAAACATGACCTCACAAATGTTATTTCAATGTTTAAACAACATTACCTCCCAACTTAATCATGTTTTCACAATACTATCACATTACCCCAACATCGTCAAAGCGTTTTCACAACAGTGCCCCCCCCAGACATTATCACCATGTTTGTTCACTACATAACCTCCACATACAATATGAATGTCTGCTTTTGATGCAACTGAGACGTTTTTGTGTCTATTCCAGACTTCCCTCCGGCGGTGATTGACGCAGGGAAAGGAATGAGTGCAGAAAAACAGAAAGCTTGGATAGAAGAGAAGAGCCTTCTCCTCAAACAGACTTACTGGTACTAAACCTGTTAAATACAGCTGTAGTTCATTACCCAAGTGGCCCCCTATTCCCTATATAGTGCACTACTTTTGACCGGGGCCCATAGGGTTCTTCTGCACAATGTTGTTTATTTTATTTTATTTCACCTTTATTTAACCAGGTAGGCTAGTTGAGAACACCTTTATTTAACCAGGTAGGCTAGTTGAGAACAAGTTATCATTTACAACTGTGACCTGGCCAAGATAAAGCAAAGCAGTGCGACACAAACAACACAGAGTTACACATGGAATAAACAAACGTACAGTCAATAACACAATAGAAAAAAAAGAGTCTATATAAAGTCTGTGCAAATGGCGTGAGGAGGTAAGGCAATACATAGGCCAATAGTAGCGAAGTAATTACAATTTAGCAGATTAACACTGGAGTGATAGATGTGCAGATCATGATGTGCAAGTAGAGACACTGGTGTGCAAAAGAGCAGTATGGGGATGAGGTAGGTAGATTGGGTGGGCTACTTACAGATGGACTATTTACAGCTGCAGCGATCGGTTTGCTGCTCAGATATCTGATGTTTAAAGTTGGTGAGGGAAATATAAGTCTCCAGCTGGAGTGCGTGCTGCGGGTGGGTGTTGCTGTCGTAACCAGTGAGCTGAGATAAGGTGGAGCTTTACCTAGCAGAGACTTATAGATGACATGGAGCCAGTGGGTCTGGCAACGAATATGTAGCGAGGGCCAGCCGACTAGAGCATACAGGTCGCAGTGGTGGGTGGCATAAGGTGATTCGGTAACAAAACAAATGGCACTGTGATGGACTGCATCCAGTTTGCTGAGTATTGGGAGCCATGTTGTAGATGACATCGCCGAAGTTGAGGATCGGTAGGATAGTCAGTCGTACACTATGTAGGGAATGTGGTGCCATTTGGGACAAAGCCTGTGTGAATTAGATTTTCTTAATATATTTATTCTGTTTGTCCCGTCCAGTGAGATGCCCAACTATGATGTCATCATCCCAGTCATTCTGAAGGAGGGGATTGATGAACTCCCCAACCACTGCAAACTCACTCCAGGCAATAATAATTATTAAGGAAAAACAACATTTTATGAGTAGATGGTACTGACCATCAGGGTTGTTGGTGTGTCGGGGTGTATTGTTTATTTCGGTGTGGTGTTTCTGACCCCTGTTCCTCAGGTGTACCGTTGAGGCCCATGCTGGCTCACCCCACCAAAGGTGTAGGAGAGGTGATGAAGAGATTTGATGAAGCGGCCTTCACCTGCGAGTACAAGTATGATGGAGAACGAGCACAGGTAGGTGTGTGTGTGGTTGTTCACTTTTGTGTGTCCTATACATGTGTCAGCTACATGTTTGTTATATCTGTGTGCGTGTGTCCTGGTTAGGAAGCAGACATGGTGCTATTGTGACTCAGGCTGTGAGGCCCTCCCGAGTGGAGGCTGTAGAGAGCCCTGTGAGGCCCTCCCGAGTGGAGGCTGTAGAGAGCCCTGTGAGGCCCTCCCGAGTGGAGGCTGTAGAGAGCCCCGTGAGGCCCTCCCGAGTGGAGGCTGTAGAGAGCCCCGTGAGGCCCTCCCGAGTGGAGGCTGTAGAGAGCCCCGTGAGGCCCTCCCGAGTGGAGGCTGTAGAGAGCCCCGTGAGGCCCTCCCGAGTGGAGGCTGTAGAGAGCCCCGTGAGGCCCCCCCGAGTGGAGGCTGTAGAGAGCCCCGTGAGGCCCTCCCGAGTGGAGGCTGTAGAGAGCCCCGTGAGGCCCTCCCGAGTGGAGGCTGTAGAGAGCCCTGTGAGGCCCCCCCGAGTGGAGGCTGCAGAGAGCCCCGAGTGCCCTGTGACGTGTTGTCCTCTTGGCCATTAAGCTGCTGTCTGACTCCTGAATTGGCCACCAGATGGTGCTCTAACACACAGCTGGCTCTCAGCGCTTGTGTTCCACCTTTACAGGTTGACCCTGCATATTTCTGTCTGATATAACATATATTATGACAGTCGGCAGATGCATATTCAAAGCAACGGACAGTAGTGCGTGCGTCCATTTTCTTATGAGTGGCCCCTGCGGGAATTGAACCCACTGTCCTGGTGTTTTTTTTCTGTGTTATACTCCACCAACTGAGCCACACAGCTCTACTCTACGAACAACAGGAAACTCACTGCCTGTTGTTGGTTTGAAATGGTTCAGCTATTGATAATTGTATGTCTTGTGCAGATCCATATCTTGGAGAACGGGGAAGTGCGTATTTTCAGTCGCAACCAGGAGGATAATACCACCAAATATCCTGACATCATCTCTCGCATTCATACGGTAACAATGACCCTCTCAACAGTAGCACATTCAATGAGCATCCCAAATGACAGCCTATTCTCTATATAGTGCACTACTTTTGTCCAGAGTACACCACATACAGAATAGGGTGCAATTTCAGGGATACAATCTGATATCATCTTAGCCCTTTTATCATGGACATAAGCACACTGCATGATAATACCATTACCTCTCTCTCTCTCTCTCTCTCGCTGTGTCTCTCAGGTAAAGAATGAGTCTGTCATATCCTGTGTGTTGGACACTGAGGCAGTAGCTTGGGACAGAGAGAAGAAACAGATCCAACCATTCCAGGTTCTCATCACACGGAAGAGAAAGGTGACAGGAAAGAAATGAGTGGTCCTCTTACTGAGTAACCATGGTTTCTCTAATCATTTTTATTACAGCTGGATGGCTGATTAGCCCAGGTGGCAGTTTCCTCAGTGGTCGTAGATCCTTTTCCTACCAGGCTCTGATCATGGGGTAGACTGCTTTGTCTAACCCCTCGACCTGTCTGGTTTGGTTAGACCTGCCGGGAGTTGGGCTTTCTCCCATCGGCATAGCCCTGAGGGGCTGTCGTGCCCTCTCATTGTCACAATATACTGAGTACTGGGACCAAAACATCTAGGTTGGAATCATCTTTTACTGGGTGGTGGGTGGTTGGGTAGGAATGGTGTTAAGTGACCTGTACTGTATATTCTGTAGGACGTGGCTGATATCAATGACCTGTACTGTATATTCTGTAGGACGTGGCTGATATCAATGACCTGTACTGTATATTCTGTAGGACGTGGCTGATATCAATGACCTGTACTGTATATTCTGTAGGACGTGGCTGATATCAATGACCTGTACTGTATATTCTGTAGGACGTGGCTGATAGCTGATATCAATGACCTGTACTGTGTATTCTGTAGGACGTGGCTGATATCAATGACCTGTACTGTATATTCTGTAGGACGTGGCTGATAGCTGATATCAATGACCTGTACTGTGTATTCTGTAGGACGTGGCTGCAGCTGATATCAATGACCTGTACTGTATATTCTGTAGGACGTGGCTGATATCAATGACCTGTACTGTATATTCTGTAGGACGTGGCTGATATCAATGACCTGTACTGTATATTCTGTAGGACGTGGCTGATATCAATGACCTGTACTGTATATTCTGTAGGACGTGGCTGATAGCTGATATCAATGACCTGTACTGTGTATTCTGTAGGACGTGGCTGCAGCTGATATCAATGACCTGTACTGTATATTCTGTAGGACGTGGCTGATATCAATGACCTGTACTGTATATTCTGTAGGACGTGGCTGGTATCAATGACCTGTACTGTATATTCTGTAGGACGTGGCTGATATCAATGACCTGTACTGTGTATTCTGTAGGACGTGGCTGATATCAATGACCTGTACTGTATATTCTGTAGGACGTGGCTGATATCAATGACCTGTACTTTATATCCTGTAGGACGTGGCTGATATCAATGACCTGTACTGTGTATTCTGTAGGACGTGGCTGATATCAATGACCTATACTGTATATTCTGTAGGGCGTGGCTGATATCAATGACCTGTACTTTATATCCTGTAGGACGTGGCTGATATCAATGACCTGTACTGTATATTCTGTAGGACGTGGCTGATAGCTGATATCAATGACCTGTACTGTATATTCTGTAGGATGTGGCTGATATCAATGACCTGTACTGTATATTCTGTAGGACGTGGCTGATAGCTGATATCAATGACCTGTACTGTATATTCTGTAGGACGTGGCTGATATCAATGACCTGTACTGTGTATTCTGTAGGACGTGGCTGATATCAATGACCTGTACTGTATATTCTGTAGGACGTGGCTGATAGCTGATATCAATGACCTGTACTGTATATTCTGTAGGACGTAGCTGATATCAATGACCTGTACTGTATATTCTGTAGGACGTGGCTGATATCAATGACCTGTACTGTATATTCTGTAGGACGTGGCTGATATCAATGACCTGTACTGTATATTCTGTAGGACGTGGCTGATATCAATGACCTGTACTGTATATTCTGTAGGACGTGGCTGATATCAATGACCTGTACTGTATATTCTGTAGGACGTGGCTGATAGCTGATATCAATGACCTGTACTGTATATTCTGTAGGACGTGGCTGATAGCTGATATCAATGACCTGTACTGTATATTCTGTAGGACGTGGCTGATAGCTGATATCAATGACCTGTACTGTATATCCTGTAGGACGTGGCTGATAGCTGATATCAATGACCTGTACTGTATATCCTGTAGGACGTGGCTGCTGCTGATATCAAGGTCCAAGTGTGTGTGTACGCCTTCGACCTGCTGTATCTCAATGGAGAGGTGAGTGGATGAGAATAGGAATTATAAGGTCGGTTAGACTTGGACACTTTTTCCTATTTAGTGCACTAGTTTTGACCAGGGTCCGTTGGTTTCTGGTCCAGAGTAGTGCACTAAATAGAGAATAGGGTGCCATATGGAATGTTTAAACAATAAGGCCCGAAGGGGGTGTGGTATATGGCCAATATACCACGGCTAAGGGCTGTTCTTAGGCACAACGCAACACAGAGTGCCTGGACACAGCTCTTTGCCGTGGTATATTGGCCATATATCACAAACCCCCGAGGTGCCTTATTGCTATTAGAAACTGGTCACCACGGCTTTCAACCAATCAACATTCAGGGCTCGAACCACCCTGTTTATAATGATTAATTAGACATTGATTGTTGTGTTTGTAACTTCATTGGTGGTAATAGTGTGTCTTTCTCTCTCTCTCTCTCTCACACACACATTCAATTTCCTTTATTGGCTCGGCGTAACAATGTACATATTGCCAAAGCTTATTTTGGATATTTACAATATGAAAATAATAAGAATCAAAATTGTCAACGGGACAACAGTAACTAAGGGTCAAAATAACCATACATTGAACAATAACAATTAGCATACAGTAGAGGACATGTGCAGGTTGATTGGTCTGTCAGACACTGTCCCTCATCTTATTGGCAGCAATGTAGTACGCTGCCAATCCACAGCTCTCTGCGTCCTCCCCCAACAGGACAGGTAGCCTGTCCTCATCAGAGAGGTCTTTGAAACCTTGAATAAGGGTTTCAAATTTTGAGAAATGACACTCTAATTGTTTTATATTTTTTACATTTTGTCAGGACTCTGTCTGGGTGTCTCTCTCGTGCTCTCTCTCTGTCTGGGTGTCTCTCTCGTGCTCTCTCTCTGTCTGGGTGTCTCTCTCGTGCTCTCTCTCTCTGTCTGGGTGTCTCTCTCGTGCTCTCTCTCTCTGTCTGGGTGTCTCTCTCGTGCTCTCTCTCTCTGTCTGGGTGTCTCTCTCGTGCTCTCTCTCTCTGTCTGGGTGTCTCTCTCGTGCTCTCTCTCTCTGTCTGGGTGTCTCTCTCGTGCTCTCTCTCTCTGTCTGGGTGTCTCTCTCGTGCTCTCTCTCTCTGTCTGGGTGTCTCTCTCGTGCTCTCTCTCTCTGTCTGGGTGTCTCTCTCGTGCTCTCTCTCTCTGTCTGGGTGTCTCTCTCGTGCTCTCTCTCTCTGTCTGGGTGTCTCTCTCGTGCTCTCTCTCTGTCTGGGTGTCTCTCTCGTGCTCTCTCTCTGTCTGGGTGTCTCTCTCGTGCTCTCTCTCTGTCTGGGTGTCTCTCTCGTGCTCTCTCTCTGTCTGGGTGTCTCTCTCGTGCTCTCTCTCTGTCTGGGTGTCTCTCTCGTGCTCTCTCTCTCTGTCTGGGTGTCTCTCTCGTGCTCTCTCTCTGTCTGGGTGTCTCTCTCGTGCTCTCTCTCTGTCTGGGTGTCTCTCTCGTGCTCTCTCTCTGTCTGGGTGTCTCTCTCGTGCTCTCTCTCTGTCTGGGTGTCTCTCTCGTGCTCTCTCTCTGTCTGGGTGTCTCTCTCGTGCTCTCTCTCTGTCTGGGTGTCTCTCTCGTGCTCTCTCTCTGTCTGGGTGTCTGTCTGGGTCTCGTGCTCTCTCTGGGTCTCGGTCTCTCTCTGGGTCTCGGTCTCTCACTGGGTCTCTCTCTGGGTCTCTCTCTGGGTCTCTCTCTCTCTCTCTCTCTCTCTCTCTCTCTCTCTCTCTCTCTCTCTCTCTCTGGGTCTCTCTCTCTCTCTCTCTCTCTCTCTCTCTCTCTCTCTCTCTGGGTCTCTCTCTCTCTCTCTCTCTCTCTCTCTCTCTCTGGGTCTCTCTCTCTCTCTCTCTCTGGGTCTCTCTCTCTCTCTCTCTCTCTCTCTCTGGGTCTCTCTCTCTCTCTCTCTCTCTCTCTGGGTCTCTCTCTCTCTGGGTCTCTCTCTCTCTCTGGGTCTCTCTCTGGGTCTCTCTCTCTCTCTCTCTCTCTCTCTCTCTGTGTATTTACATTGTTTGTGATCCACTGGTTGTCCTATTCTCATGGCAACGGCCACAAGTCTTGACACTGCAGTTTTTTGCCTAATGGATATGGGAGTTTATCAATGTTTGATTTGTTTTCAAATTCTTTGTGGATCTGTGGAAAATGTCTCTAATGTGGTCTCGCTCTCTCTGGGTCTCTCTGTGGGTGTGTCAGTCTCTAGTGAAGCAGCCCTTGTCATGTCGCAGGGCTCTGTTGAAGAAGAGCTTCCAGGAGAAGGAGGGAGAGTTTGTGTTCGCCCGCGCCATCGACTCAGACAACACAGACGTCATAGCTGAGTTCCTGGAGCAATCGGTTCGAGGTTTGTGAGTTGAGTCTGTTTTTTAATACCGTGTGTGTGAGCAGTCTGTTCACTGTGTTTGTTTGTGAGGTCACTCTTGTCTTCTGTGATCTCCTTCTGTCCTTGACTTGTTTATTCATGTCTTAGGCTGTGTCCTAAATGACACCCTATTCCCTATATAGTGCACTATTTAGACCAGAGCGCTCTCTATGGTCCCTGGTCAAAGGTCATGCGCTGTTTTTGGCGGGGTTGGTGTAGCATTCTAAGCCGCTTCCTCTTGGATCATGTGCCACCATCCAGCCCACTACTATTTCAGCCCCCATCCAGCCCTCTGCTATTTCAGCCCCCTCCCAGCCCACTGCTATTTCAGCCCCCTCCCAGCCCACTGCTATTTCAGCCCCCTCTGTTTTTCCTCTCTAGCTCTCTCTCTCCTGTACGATAAACAAAACGTATGTGAGGAGTGGGACTGCCCCACTTCTTTATTTAAAAAAATAATAATAATAATACAATTTTGAGAAAAAAATAAAAATAAAGCTGTGCACTGTACCGCGAAGGTTTTACCAAGAACATTCCAGACGGACTAATTTGAGGCAGAAAGTGAATTGTCGTTGTCTTACGTCAGATGGCGTCACTCCTACACAACGCTCGTCCCTCAATCAATCTGTCTTGTCGGACATCGAACTCATCTTAAAATGTTGGGATTCCCGAGCATCCGCCATTCAAAAATGTAAACAGTTCCTAAAATGTTATATCAACGCGCTCTTGTATGACTTACCATGAAATCGGTAGAATAACAAGCTAAAGTAATACAAATATTGTGACAATAATTTAATGGCCTTAGTTTTAATTTTCTCAAACTATATCCTGCAAACATTTTGCAAAGGTGTCGGCCGCCAGTGCAGTGACTTTAATCAGCTGCTTGGCTGTTCTAGCTAGCTGTCGTACTGACGTGATAAGCTAGCTAGCTGTCGTACTGACGTGGTAAGCTAGCTAGCTCTACCTTTACTGACGTGGTAAGCTAGCTAGCTCTACCTTTACTGACGGGGTAAGCTAGCTAGCTCTACCTTTACTGACGTGGTAAGCTAGCTAGCTCTACCTTTACTGACGTGGTAAGCTAGCTAGCTCTACCTTTACTGACGTGGTAAGCTAGCTAGCTCTACCTTTACTGATGTGGTAAGCTAGCTAGCTCTACCTTTACTGACGTGGTAAGCTAGCTAGCTCTACCTTTACTGACGTGGTAAGCTAGCTAGCTCTACCTTTACTGACATTTTTAAAGCTTGCTTAATTTGTTTAAATTACCCTAAAGTTGGACCTCCCGGGTGGCGCAGTGGTCAAGAAGTCTTCACTGCAGCGCCAGCTGTGCCACCAGAGACTCTGGGTTCGAGCCCAGGCTCTGTCGCAGCCGGCCGCGACCGGGAGGTCCATGGGGAGACTCACAATTGGCCTAGCGTTGTCCGGGTTAGGGAGGGCTTGGCCAGTAGGGATATCCTTGTCTCATCGCGCACTAGCGATTCCTGTGGCGGGCCGGGCGCAGTGCACGCTAACCAGGTCGCCAGGTGCAAGGTGTTTCCTCCGCCACATTGGTGCGGCTGGCTTCCGGGTTGGATGCGCGCTGTGTTAAGAAGCAGTGCGGCTTGGTTGGGTTGTGTTTTCGACCTTCGTCTCTCCCAAACCTGTACGGGAGTTGTAGCGATGAGACAGTAACTACTAACAATTGGATATCACGAAATTGGGGAGAAAAGGGGGTAAAATTTTAAAAGTTAGACTTGCAGCCCCAAAGTTAAGAGGGACTGTGATCAGCATGTTTCCCCTGCGATCGCTAACGTTACTCTGTATGGTTGGGTCAGCTGAGCATAGCAGCTGTCTTGGGAGGCGACTGTAGCGACCAACAGCTGCTTCATGAAAACTCATCATGTGAGCGTCAGCACTACTAAAGTAGCTTGCTAAGCTAGCTGTTGTTGGAAGCATTCAGTGTGTGTGTGTATTACTAGGTATAGGCTTGGTTGGTTAGCAGCATCGTTTCAGGGACTGGTTCAGCAAGCTAATGTTGGACATTTTATGACCGCTTTCGTGCCCATTGTCAAACTTCAGAGATGCACAAAAAGTATTCGCTAGATGTAAAATGGAGCGACTACGACTTCCTCACCAACAACATCATTGACAGATGTATTGTTTTTGCTTACGTTCATTCAGACTGTTTTCAGGCAGAAATTGTGTTCAGCAGACGATGTCACCTAGGTAATATTTTTATTTTTATGTTCGATGACACATTGTAGCTGAATTATTCCATCACCCTTGCGAGATACGAGACAGATCAGTGCCGGCAGAATGGACACGCTATCTGACTTAGCGTGTTGATTCGCCATCGTCCTAAGTCAGATAGGACGATGGTGAATCGACACGCTATCTGACTTAGGACGATGGGGAATCGACACGCTCTCTGACTGAGGGCGATGGCGAATTGACTGCCAGTTGGGGGACATTAAGTGTTATGTTTCTATGGGCCCTCGTCAAAAGTAGTGCACTACATAGGGAATCGGTTGCCATTTCCTGTTTTTAAATACATTTTTAATTACATTTTGGATGCACTGTAAATGTTGTTTCTGTATGTAATTCTGGGTTCATCAGACTCCTGTGAGGGACTCATGGTGAAGACTCTGGAGAAAGATGCCACGTATGAAATCGCCAAGCGCTCTCACAACTGGCTCAAGGTACAGACACCACAGGATTTAACAAGGTGGTGCTGCTGAGTACAGCTGGGGGGGGGGATTTGCGGTTTTTAACATCGTTAACTGCCATTTCCTGCTAGAACTAAAAAGTGCCTTCTATATAACAAATAAAGTAAAAATAAATATTAACTTTTTTTTATTAGCACCGGTATATACATACATGAATATTTACATGCATACATAACATTACATTACATACAGTACCAGTCAGTAGTTTGAACACACCTACTCATTCCAAGGTTTTTCTTTATTTGTACTATTTTCTACATTGTAGAATAATAGTGAAGAAATCAAAACTATTAAATAACACATGGAATCATGTGGTAACCAAAAATGTGTTAAACAAATCTAAATATATTTGAGATATACTCACCCTGCCAAACCATCTCAATTGGGTTTTTGATGTCTTCACTATTATTCTTCAATGTAGAAAATAGTAAATATAAATAAAAACCCTTGAATGAGTAGGCGTGTCCAAACGTTTGACTGGTAGTGTGTATATATATATATATATGGTGGCGCAGCCAGTCCACCAGGTGGCGCAGCTCTTACATTCTTTGGCGAGAATCCTGCACTACACATGTGCACGCAAACACAAGAACTTCTTATAGGGTTTTCTATAAATCCTCCTTATCTCTCTGTCTAGCTGAAGAAGGATTATCTGGATGGCGTGGGGGACACGATGGATCTGTGTGTGATCGGAGCGTATCTGGGGAAGGGCAAGAGAGCAGGGACCTACGGAGGCTTTCTGCTCGCCTGCTACGATGAGGACAATGAAGAGTTCCAGTCCGTCTGCAAGGTCAGTGTGAGAGGGGGTTTCTGTGTGTGTGTGTACCTGTCTCTGTCTGCCCGCAGGCAAAAAAAGGTTACTTTTTTCCCCTTTGTCTCTGCTGGTTTGTCTGTTTTTGAAAGGTGACAGCTCCTCGGGCCAATTAGGCTAAAGGCATTTAACACAGGGTATTCTGTCAGTTGTGTTATTCTACTCTGCTAAAGGTCTCGTCTGGTTTACCGCAGGGGAATATGTCTCTCTGGTTCTTTTGTCTTTGCAGATTGGGACAGGTTTCAAGGATGAAGATTTGGAGCAACATTACAAATTCCTAAAGGTACAACACAGAGACCATTGCTGTGTTCTATTCTCATTTTGTGAAGCGAAGCCCAGAGTTTCTGTTGCAAAGTTCCCAAAAGTCTTTAGATCCAATTAACTATGAAGCCGTTGTCTTTTTCCAGGAGCATATTTTGCCAAAGCCCCGCCCCTATTACCGTGTGGACCAATCAACTGAGCCCGACTTGTGGCTCGATGCCGTGCAAGTATGGGAAGTGAAGTGTGCCGACCTATCGCTGTCGCCGATCTACAAGGCTGGCATGGGATTGGTTAGTACCACTCTTGTTTGTCCACTGGCACGTCAATACTAATAATATAAAGACTGGCCCTATTCCTTGTGTAGTGCACTACTTTTGACCAGGTCCCAATAAAGTAGTTCACTATATAGGGAATAGGGTGCCATTTGGGACACAACCAAAATTAATTTGGAAATTATTAATTTGATTCAATGCAATTTCATCTGAGAACTGAAAGGGATGTAACTGCCACACACTCTTCACCTCATTAATCCCCTCTGCAAATCTAAAACAAGCTGTTTACGTCTCTAGATTTTGAGTATTTAAAAAGTTCCCCCAAATTTCTTGTGAGATCATGGCTCTTGTTGCTTTCCTCTGGGAAGGATATTATTTAATAGACTTACCATGAACCCATGTTACCCACAACTTAAATGCACACTCATATATAGGCCTAGGTCCAATATTTAGGCTATATCTCCCGAGGGGCTCCGCGGTCTAAGGCACTGCATCTCAGTGTTAGAGGCGTCACTACAGACCCTGGTTCGATTCCAGGCTGTATCACAATCGGCCGTGATTGGGAGTCCCATTGGGCGGCGCACAATTTGCTCAGTGTCGTCCAGGTTAGGGTTTAGCTGGGGTAGGCCGTCATTGTAAATAAGAATTTGTTCTTAACTGACTTAAATAAATGTTAAAATAAATCTCAGGGCCAGAGTATGAGTAGCGGTGCTGCTGTCCATAAATCCTATTCATATCAGCACTCCTGCTCTGAAGCTCTTTGTCGATACGGGCCCTAATCTGTGATTTATACAAGGGCTGTGTGCCAAATGGCCCTCTATTTCCTATATAGTGAATAAAGTTTGATCAGAGCCTTCTGGGTAGTGTACTACATAGGGAAGAGGGTGTCATTTGGGACAGAGGCCAGATCTCAAAGTGCTTTACTGGTCAAGTCCTCGGGTGCTTTGTAAGTAATGCATCAATTGGGAAAGAGAAACCTGCACTCACTGAGAGGGTCTTGTTTTAATGTTCATTTAGCTGGTCAACCCTGCACTCACTGAGAGGGTCTTGTTTTAATGTTCATTTAGCTGGTCAAACCTGCACTCACTGAGAGGGTCTTGTTTTAATGCATTTTCTCTGGTCCTCGTATCTTCTCTCTTTGTGACCCAGAGAATGGCTTCAACCGTTTGCTAGGGTTATGGGCATAGTTAGTTGAAATGTTGTTGACGGTCTACAAAACAATTTGGGACTAGCCAAATACAGTGTTGCCCATGATTCATGTGTATTTTCTCTTCTGTTTCCCAGTGTGACCCAGAGAAGGGCATCTCTCTTCGGTTCCCACGCTTCCTGAGGATCAGAGATGATAAGAAGCCGGAGGAGGCCACTTCAGGAGGACAGGTACGTTGAGACACTGCTGTGACACACTGGAGTTGTGTGTCTTGTTGCACATCGCGTCCTTTCTTCTCTCCTCCTGCTCAACTGTATTGGAGGAGAATGTCCAAGGTCCCTCCCCCTGGACCTTCTGAATGTCCAAGGTCCCTCCCCCTGGACCTTCTGAATGTCCAAGGTCCCTCCCCCTGGACAGTCTGAATGTCCAAGGTCCCTCCCCCTGGACAGTCTGAATGTCCAAGGTCCCTCCCCCTGGACAGTCTGAATGTCCAAGGTCCCTCCCCCTGGACCTTCTGAATGTCCAAGGTCCCTCCCCCTGGACCTTCTGAATGTCCAAGGTCCCGCCCCCTGGACCTTCTGAATGTCCAAGGTCCCGCCCCCTGGACCTTCTGAATGTACGAGGTCCCGCCCCCTGGACCTTCTGAATGTCCGAGGTCCCTCCCCCTGGACCTTCTGAATGTCCGAGGTCCCTCCCCCTGGACCTTCTGAATGTCCAAGGTTCCGCCCCCTGGACCTTCTGAATGTCCAAGGTTCCGCCCCCTGGACCTTCTGAATGTCCAAGGTTCCGCCCCCTGGACCTTCTGAATGTCCAAGGTTCCGCCCCCTGGACCTTCTGAATGTCCAAGGTTCCGCCCCCTGGACCTTCTGAATGTCCAAGGTCCCGCCCCATGGACCTTATCCAGTGAGTTTTGAGAAGTGTCAAGGGGAGAGGATGCAAGGAATCAAGGGGAGATGTATTTGTTTGCTCTTTTCTCCACCTCTCCTTCTCTGTATCTTAACGTCTCCCTCAGAACCGTTTGTTTTTCTCTCTGAAATCATGTCACTGATTTCTGTCGTTCTATTTTTCTGTTTTAGATTGCGGATTTATACAGGAAGCAGCAGGTTGTTCAGAATCAGGGTGACAAAGCTGACCTCGAGGACTACTACTGACCTCTGACCTGATCAGCTGCCCATCCAATCGCCAATAACTCGGGTGAAATCTCAATGTGTACATAATTATTATTATTGTTTTTTTAAATGATGAACCTGAATAAGGCTCTGCCGATGCAAAAATGAAAGTGAAGACCCTGTGAACAGCTGTGTTTCTAGATATAGGCTTTGCCAATGTTATGACGTTAAACAGTTTGTTGTTGTACCTAAGGCTTATTTTGTGGGGGGATCGTATTCACACCAGTATAAAGTACAGTTGTCAATGACTCAAATAAATCACCATGATGTATGTGAATAAAGACTTTTGCCAATCTTATAATAGTGTGTGTGTGTGTGCTCATTTTAGCCACTAAACATATTTTTCTCAACATATGCAGTAAAAAAAAACAAAAAACAACATCAAGACTATTGATGACTTCCATCGTTCAGATTGTTACGATGCATATTTAGGTAACTCTTTACCTGAAACTTGCAGGTATGCTTTATAACTTGTTCTGAGCATGTATGAGCCTGAAGGCCTTCCGTGTACAACTGACTAGGTTATAACTTGTTCTTAACATGTATGAGCCTGAAGGCCTTCCGTGTACAACTGACTAGGTTATAACTTGTTCTGAGCCTGAAGGCCTTCCGTGTACAACTGACTAGGTTATAACTTGGTCTGAGCCTGAAGGCCTTCCGTGTACAACTGACTAGGTTATAACTTGTTCTGAGCATGTATGAGCCTGAAGGCCTTCCGTGTACAACTGACTAGGTTATAACTTGTTCTTAACATGTATGAGCCTGAAGGCCTTCCGTGTACAACTGACTAGGTTATAACTTGTTCTGAGCATGTATGAGCCTGAAGGCCTTCCGTGTACAACTGACTAGGTTGTAACTTGTTCTTAACATGTATGAGCCTGAAGGCCTTCCGTGTACAACTGACTAGGTTATAACTTGTTCTGAGCATGTATGAGCCTGAAGGCCTTCCGTGTACAACTGACTAGGTTATAACTTGTTCTTAACATGTATGAGCCTGAAGGCCTTCCGTGTACAACTGACTAGGTTATAACTTGTTCTTAACATGTATGAGCCTGAAGGCCTTCCGTGTACAACTGACTAGGTTATAACTTGTTCTGAGCATGTATGAGCCTGAAGGCCTTCCGTGTACAACTGACTAGGTTATAACTTGTTCTTAACATGTATGAGCCTGAAGGCCTTCCGTGTACAACTGACTAGGTTATAACTTGATCTGAGCATGTATGAGCCTGAAGGCCTTCCGTGTACAACTGACTAGGTTATAACTTGTTCTTAACATGTATGAGCCTGAAGGCCTTCCGTGTACAACTGACTAGGTTATAACTTGTTCTGAGCCTGAAGGCCTTCCGTGTACAACTGACTAGGTTATAACTTGGTCTGAGCCTGAAGGCCTTCCGTGTACAACTGACTAGGTTATAACTTGTTCTGAGCATGTATGAGCCTGAAGGCCTTCCGTGTACAACTGACTAGGTTATAACTTGTTCTGAGCCTGAAGGCCTTCCGTGTACAACTGACTAGGTTATAACTTGTTCTGAGCCTGAAGGCCTTCCGTGTACAACTGACTAGGTTATAACTTGTTCTGAGCCTGAAGGCCTTCCGTGTACAACTGACTAGGTTATAACTTGTTCTGAGCCTGAAGGCCTTCCATGTACAACTGACTAGGTTATAACTTGTTCTGAGCCTGAAGGCCTTCCGTGTACAACTGACTAGGTTATAACTTGTTCTGAGCCTGAAGGCCTTCCGTGTACAACTGACTAGGTTATAACTTGTTCTGAGCCTGAAGGCCTTCCGTGTACAACTGACTAGGTTATAACTTGTTCTGAGCCTGAAGGCCTTCCGTGTACAACTGACTAGGTTATAACTTGTTCTTAACATGTATGAGCCTGAAGGCCTTCCGTGTACAACTGACTAGGTTATAACTTGTTCTGAGCCTGAAGGCCTTCCGTGTACAACTGACTAGGTTATAACTTGTTCTGAGCCTGAAGGCCTTCCGTGTACAACTGACTAGGTTATAACTTGTTCTTAACATGTATGAGCCTGAAGGCCTTCCGTGTACAACTGACTAGGTACCCCCCGCTTTCCCTTTATCCTTTTAATGTCTTCTAAGGTTTTATAATTCAGGCAGTGAGTGAATACCACTTTGTTCCCTTTGTTGTCCTATGTGCCAGCCAGTGTAATGAGGAGTTGAATGGAACTTAATATTTGCAGTACATAGTGACTTGAATAGAGTCCACAGGAGTAAACAAAAAACTCTGTACCCTCAGTACCTCTCACTCACAGCTTCATTACCATACGGTTGTGTCCCAAATTGCACCCCATTATAGTGCACTACTTGGTTTAATGTATTTGGCACCATACTCCCTACATAGTGCACTACTTTTAAACTGAGCCCTATGAGTCTACTATGTACACTACATGACCAAAAGTATGTGGACACCTGCTCATCCAACATCTAATTTCAAAATCATGGGCATTAATATGGAATTGGTCCCCCCCCCTTTGCTGCTATAATAGCCTCCACTCTTCTGGGAAGGCTTTCCACTAGATGTTGGAACATTGCTATAACAGCCTCCACTCTTCTGGGAAGGCTTTCCACTAGATGTTGGACCATTGCTGCTATAACAGCCTCCACTCTTCTGGGAAGGCTTTCCACTAGATTGTGGACCATTGCTGATATAACAGCCTCCACTCTTCTGGGAAGGCTTTCCACTAGATGTTGGAACATTGCTGATATAACAGCCTCCACTCTTCTGGGAAGGCTCCACTCTTCTGGGAAGGCTTTCCACCAGATGTTGGAACATTGTGAAATAAATTGCTGCAGGGACTTGCTTCCATTCAGACACGAGTATTATTGAGTTCGGGCACTGATGTTGGGCGATTAGGTCTGGCTCACAGTCGGTCTTACAATTCATTCCAAAGGAGTTCAATGTGTTTGAGGTCAGGCTCTTCCACACTGATCTAGACAAACCATTTCTGTATGGACCTGGCTTTATGCACGGGGGTATTGTCATGCTGAAACAGGAAAGATCCTTCCCCAAACTCTTGCTGCAAAGTTTGAAGAACAAAATCTTCTAGAATGTCATTGTATGCTGTAGCATTAGGATTTCCTTTCTCTGGAACTAAGGGTCTAGTTGTTGATGCTCCTAGATGTTTCCACGTCACTGTAACAGCACTTACGGCTGGCCGGGGAAGCTCTAGCAGGGCAGACATTTGATGAACTGACTTGGGAAGGTGGCATCCTATGACTGGGAAACATTTAAAGTTACTGAGCTCTTCAGTAAGGCCATTCCACTGTCAATGTTTGTCTATGGAGATTGCATGGCTCTGTGCTCAATTATTATTATTTTTTTTACACACCTGTCAGCAATGGTTGTGGCTGAAATAGCCAGATCCATTAATTTGAAGAGGTGTCCACATACTTTTGTGTTGTGTAGATAATATGGTCCCGTACTTCTCAGTTCATCCACTTGTCGACTTAACACCATTGCAGTCTGCAGCTGATTCGCATGGAATGTGGGGCAAGGTCAACTCTAAACACTCCTCACATCGTTTGTATCCTTGGAATTTAAGAGGTATATTCTAGTTTACCCCAATAACCCAAGAAGCTCTGTTAACTTATCTCCAGTCACTTACAATTATTCACTATTCAAATATTACTGTACACTATGTAACGATGTGTTAACTGTACATGGTTCCATCTCAACAGTTCACCAGAGTTCAATTAACACAACCACACAATCCAAGTTCCCTGTAGAAATCAACAAAACAATGCAACAAGAGATGAGATTTCCTCAAGACATGAATTTATGCAGAATATCGATGTAACACAATTTTCCAATGTTCTGTGTGTATTCGGAAGAACAAGGACGAAACGAGGACGCCGCCTGGTATGATGTGAGGAAATGCAAAGCGGGTTGACGGTTCATGGAGCAGAACAAAACAGATGCATTTCCAGCCTGCGTTAGACAATGAAAATCCACACGGTCTGTAGAAGGAAGTCTGGACTCCATCCACTATAATTACGATGCAGGTCAGTGAAGAGAGCCAAGGTCACGTGGTCATTACTGGAAGTAAAAATGGATTTTAGAGTTCTGTGCACGGTAATAACAATCAGAGTGGCGTGTGCTCTAGTTATGTGTTTGCCAAAATGCCATACTTGGTGGTTGTTTCGTTTATATGTGGCTTCTACTTGGTCAAAAGTAGTGCACTATGTAGGGAATAGGGTGCTATTTGTGACGCAATCCAAAGTGAGCGTGCGTGTGGAAGTGAGGGGGTTGTGATGTGACCTGTGCTGGGGCGTCAGTCTGCTCCTGCAGGGTAGGAGAAGGGCTCCATTGTGCCAGCCTGGGCATGGGCATTTAGATTGTCTTCCCCTTTCCCATCTGGTAATTATTGGGTTTCTCGCTCTCTCTAAATCTCACCATGTGGGTTTCCTCTCCTAGCATTTCTTGCTTCTTCTATTATGAATAAATTGTGTAAGATTTTATACATATTCTTTTTGATATTTAATTCATACCTGAAACAAGAAAGAATCAGCTAATGTTTGCACAGTAGAATGTAAGCTATTTATTCACATACTGTACCTGTCCCTGGGTTGTCTGTCTCTCTGTCCCTGTGTTGTCTGTCTCTCTGCCCCTGGGTTGTCTGTCTCTCTGTCCCTGGGATGTCTGTCTCTCTGTCCCTGGGATGTCTGTCTCTCTGTCCCTGGGATGTCTGTCTCTCTGTCCCTGGGATGTCTGTCTCTCTGTCCCTGGGATGTCTGTCTCTCTGTCCCTGGGATGTCTGTCTCTGTCCCTGGGTTATCTGTCCCTGGGTTGACTGCCTCTCTGTTCCTGGGTTGTCTGTCTCTCTGTCCCTGGGTTGTCTGTCTCTCTGTACCTGTGTTGTCTGTCTCTCTGTCCCTGTGTTGTCTGTCTCTCTGTCCCTGTGTTGTCTGTCTCTCTGTCCCTGTGTTGTCTGTCTCTCTGTCCCTGGGATGTCTGTCTCTCTGTCCCTGGGATGTCTGTCTCTGTCCCTGGGTTATCTGTCCCTGGGTTGACTGCCTCTCTGTTCCTGGGTTGTCTGTCTCTCTGTCCCTGGTTTGACTGTCTCTCTGTCCCTGTGTTGTCTGTCTCTGTCCCTGGTTTGACTGTCTCTCTGTCCCTGTGATGTCTGTCTCTGTCCCTGGGTTGTCTGTCTCTCTGTCCCTTGGTTGACTGCCTCTCTGTCCCTGGTTTGACTGTATCTCTGTTCCTGGGTTGTCTGTCTCTCTGTTCCTGGGTTGTCTGTCTCTCTGTTCCTGGGTTGTCTGTCTCTCTGTCCCTGGGTTGTCTGTCTCTGTTCCTGGGTTGTCTCTTCTGATAAAACAATACCTGAAACTAGGAAGATGAAGAAGCAGCTAATGCTTGCACAATAGAATGTGAGCTGTAGAATATCCTCCTTCTGTGGTAGTGTATCTGGACAGTGGTGTGGGGTTGCAGAGCGGGGGAGGAGAGGGAGCTGGTGTTCAGTGTTCACTGAGGAGCAGCTGGCTCAGAACATGTGCCTGCAGGGCAGAGTACTGCTCTGGTTTTGTGCTCGATGGCACCCAGCTCCCTGTATAGTGCACTACCTTCAACCAGGGCCCTTATGTTCCATTTGGTACGCAGACCTGGTTTCCATTTATTCAATCTGTTTCCACTATAGAATGCCTGATGTTTGACCAGATTAACTAACCTGATGTTGGTTCAGATTAAATAACCTGATGTTGGTTCAGATTAAATAACCTGATGTTGGTTCAGATTAAATAACCTGATGTTGGTTCAGATGAACTAACCTGATGTTGGTTCAGATGAACTAACCTGATGTTGGTTCAGATGAACTAACCTGATGTTGGTTCAGATTACATAAATTGATGATGGTTCAGATTAACTAACCTGATGTTGGACCAGATTAACTAACCTGATGTTGGTTCAGATTAAATAACCTGATGTTGGATCAGATTACATAAATTGATGATGGTTCAGATTACTAACCTGATGTTGGACCAGATTAACTAACCTGATGTTGGACCAGATTAACTAACCTGATGTTGGTTCAGATTAAATAACCTGATGTTGGTTCAGATTAAATAACCTGATGTTGGTTCAGATGAACTAACCTGATGTTGGTTCAGATTAAATAACCTGATGTTGGTTCAGATTAACTAACCTGATGTTGGTTCAGATGAACTAACCTGATGTTGGCTCAGATTAAATAACCTGATGTTGGTGCATATTAACTAACTAGATGATGGACCAGATGAACTAACCTGATGTTGGACCTGATTAATTTACCTGATCAACTGAGTCCGCCCACCTAAACTGAACCCTGCTAAACCGAACCCAGGATGTGTCTGGAGTTGAACCCTATTCACATTATAGTGCACTGCTTTTGTCCAAAAATGTCAAAAGTAGTGCACTATATAGGGAATAGTGTGCCATTTGGAAGCACCCTGGTCTGTCATTGTCTGTCATGTCGCACTTGATGGAGTAGGTACATGTCTACATCCCTGATGGAGTAGCTACGTGTCCTGATGGAGTAGCTATGTGTCCTGATGGAGTAGCTACATGTCTACATGCCCTGATGGAGTAGCTACATGTCTACATCCCTTATGGAGTAGCTACATGTCCTGATGGAGTAGCTACATGCCCTGATGGAGTAGCTACGTGTCTACATCCCTGGTGGAGTAGCTACATGTCCTGATGGAGTAGCTACATGTCTACATCCCTGATGGAGTAGCTACATGTCCTGATGGAGTAGCTACATGTCTACATGTCCTGATGGAGTAGATACATGTCTACATCCCTGATGGAATAGCTACATGTCTACATCCCTGATGGAGTAGCTACATGTCCTGATGGAGTAGCTACATGTCCTGATGGTGTCGCTACATGTCCAGATGGAGTCGCTACATGTAAATGTGAAGAAAAAGCAACTGACACATCAAATGACATCACTTCTCAGCTCTGTTCACAGACTTCAAATGAAATGGAGATGTAGCTTGTGGTTCAGAGAGAGAGAGAGAGAGTGGGAAGGCTTGGTAACAGTGCTGAGAAGTTGGCTGAAATGCACAGCCTCCCTCCTGAGCTCCAAGGAGTCCCTACACACTCTCATGGATTATCTCAAACAGTTAGGAATTGTTCGGGGTGTTTGACAAATAACGGTTTTCACCTCTCTCTTTCCTTTTGTCACCTCCTCTTTCTCCCACCACGGCTATTTGTCTTGCACACAATACTCCTTTTCTCAACCCAGAACAATGTGTTTGTTCTCTTCCATTGCACCCTCTCTCTCCACCCCTCCATCTCTGTGTCGCTCTCTACCCCTCCATACCTTGTTTGGTGCTTTCTGTGACATCTCGGGCTGTGCGAGGGAGCGAGGGACAGGCCCTACCATTGTCCTCATCTGAACCCACAGAATATTAGTGTTTTTCTTGAGGCACAGGACCAGCAAGCGTTGGCCAATAACCTTTAGATAAATGGACTTGATGATGTCAGGCCAGCTTTATCAACCTAGCTGAGTACCTAATGGCGCCTTATCCACTACATAGTTAATTACGGGCCCTGGTCAAAAGTAGTGCACTATATAGTGTATAAGGTGCCATTTGGGATGCAGACAGCCAGCCCCATGTTCTTTCCACAGTCTCCACTGTCACTTTATTGTAATATATTATTGAATACAATAAACCTGCATGTCTCGTCAATGCAATCTACCAAGACCATATTAAGCCAAATCCTATTTCTATTCATATTCCACCATTATTGAAATAATTGTTTTTTTAAATCCTGATTTGCAGTCTCCAAGCTGGAGGATATTCTGGAGTTGTCGACTGTGTGTTCCCATGGCTGGTTTGGCTGCTTGTGGCACTCTGGGCTTTGGATGGATAAATCTCCTTTCTCCCGTTAGCTTTCAGTTTGGGAGCAAAATCTTGGCCTGTATTCATAAAGCGTCTCAGAGTAGGTGTGCTGATCCAGGATCAGGTGCCCCCTGTCCATGTAATCTTATTCATTATGATCTAAAAGGCCGAAACTGATCCTAGATCAGCAATTCTACTCTGACTGAGATGCTTTGTTAATATTGGCCCAGGGTGTTGATGGTGTTTGTGTTGTGATTAGTCCACAGCAGTGGTTGTTTTCCCCAGTGTTGCTTGGCGTAGGCCCACACTGCTGCTCCTCTGAGGGACTGACTGTCTGGCAACTCCTTTGGATCACTTCTTTGGACATTAGCTAAATGACCAGATGCCTCTGTCACTCTGGTCTCTGGCCTCTGTCTGTCCCTCTGTCTCTCTGTCCCTCTATCTCTCTTTCCCTCTGTCACTATGTCCCTCTGTCTCTCTCTCCCCCTGTCTCTCCCTCTGCCTCTCTCTCTGTCTCTCTCTCCCTTTGCCTCTCTCTCTGTCTCTCTCTCCCTCTGCCTCTCTCTCTGTCTCTCTCTCCCTCTGCCTCTCTCTCTGTCTCTCTCTCCCTCTGTCTCTATCTCCCTCTGTCTCTATCTCCCTCTGCCTCTCTCTCTGTCTCTCTCTCCCTCTGTCTCTCTCTCCCTCTGTCTCTCTCTCCCTCTGTCTCTCTCTCCCTCTCTCTCGCTGTCTCTCTGTCTCTCTCTCCCTCTGTCTCTCTCTCCCTCTGTCTCTCTCTCCCTCTGTCTCTCTCTCCCTCTGTATTTTCCTCTGCCTCTCTCTCTGGCCTCTCTCTCTCCCTCTGCCTCTCCCTCTGCCTCTGTCTCTCCTTCTACCTCTCTCTCTGTCTCTCTCTGGCCTCTCTCTTTCCCACTGCCTCTGTCTCTCCTTCGACCTCTCTCTCTGGCCTCTGTCTCTCTCTCCCTCTGGCCCCACCCTCCCTCCCTCCCTCCCTCCCTCCCTCCCAGACACTGTAGACACCTGGCTCTGTTACACCAAGACACTGTAGACAACTGGCTCTGTTACACCCAGACACTGTAGACAACTGGCTCTGTTACACCCAGACACTGTAGACAACTGGCTCTGTTAAACCCAGACACTGTAGACAGCTGGCTCTGTTACACCCAGACACTGTAGACAACTGGCTCTGTTAAACCCAGACACTGTAGACAACTGGCTCTGTTACACCCAGGCACTGTAGACAACTGGCTCTGTTACACCCAGACACTGTACACAATTGGCTCTGTTACACCCAGACACTGTAGACAACTGGCTCTGTTACACCCAGACACTGTAGACAACTGGCTCTGTTACACCCAGACACTGTACACAACTGGCTCTGTTACACCCAGACACTGTAGACAGCTGGCTCTGTTACACCCAGACACTGTAGACAACTGGCTCTGTTAAACCCAGACACTGTAGACAGCTGGCCAGTTACACCCAGACACTGTAGACAACTGGCTCTGTTAAACCCAGACACTGTAGACAACTGGCTCTGTTACACCCAGACACTGTAGACAACTGGCTCTGTTACACCCAGACACTGTAGACAACTGGCTCTGTTACACCCAGACACTGTAGACAACTGGCTCTGTTACACCCAGACACTGTAGACAACTGGCTCTGTTACACCCAGACACTGTAGACAACTGGCTCTGTTACACCCGGACACTGTAGACAACTGGCTCTGTTACACCCAGACACTGTAGACAACTGGCTCTGTTCAACCCAGACACTGTAGACAACTGGCTCTGTTAAACCCAGACACTGTAGACAACTGGCTCTGTTAAACCCAGACACTGTAGACAACTGGCTCTGTTAAACCCAGACACTGTAGACAACTGGCTCTGTTAAACCCAGACACTGTAGACAAATGGCTATGTTACACCCTGACACTGTAGACACCTGGCTCTGTTAAACCCAGGCACTGTAGACAACTGGCTCTGTTACACCCAGACACTGTAGGCAACTGGCTCTGTTACACCCAGACACTGTAGGCAACTGGCTCTGTTAAACCCAGACACTGTAGGCAACTGGCCTGTTTCACCCAGACGCTGTAGACAACTGGCTCTGTTACACCCAGACACTGTAGACAACTGGCTCTGTTACACCTAGACACTGTAGACAACTGGCTCTGTTACACCCAGACACTGTAGACAACTGGCTCTGTTAAACCCAGACACTGTAGACAACTGGCTCTGTTACACCCAGACACTGTAGACAACTGGCTCTGTTACACCCAGACACTGTAGACAACTGGCTCTGTTACACCCAGACACTGTAGACAACTGGCTCTGTTACACCCAGACACTGTAGACAACTGGCTCTGTTACACCCAGACACTGTAGACAACTGGCTCTGTTACACCCAGACACTGTAGACAACTGGCTCTGTTACACCCAGACACTGTAGACAACTGGCTCTGTTACACCCAGACACTGTAGACAACTGGCTCTGTTACACCCAGACACTGTAGACAACTGGCTGTGTTACACCCAGACACTGTAGACAACTGGCTCTGTTACACCCAGACACTGTAGACAACTGGCTCTGTTACACCCAGACACTGTAGACAACTGGCTCTGTTACACCCAGACACTGTAGACAACTGGCTCTGTTACACCCAGACACTGTAGACAACTGGCTCTGTTACACCCAGACACTGTAGACAACTGGCTCTGTTACACCCGGACACTGTAGACAACTGGCTCTGTTACACCCGGACACTGTAGACAACTGGCTCTGTTACACCCAGACACTGTAGACAACTGGCTCTGTTCAACCCAGACACTGTAGACAACTGGCTCTGTTAAACACAGACACTGTAGACAACTGGCTCTGTTACACCCAGACACTGTAGACAAATGGCTCTGTTACACCCAGACACTGTAGACACCTGGCTCTGTTAAACCCAGGCACTGTAGACAGCTGGCTCTGTTACACCCAGACACTGTAGATAACTGGCTCTGTTAAACCCAGACACTGTAGACAACTGGCTCTGTTACACCCAGACACTGTAGACAGCTGGTCTGTTACACCTAAACGTGACTCCCAAATTGCACCCTGTTCCCTATTTCCTCTGGTCAAAAGCAGTGCAATATAGAGGGAATAGGGTGCAATTTGGGATATAGCCTGAGAGTTCTCCTTACCTCTTCTCTCTGTGTGTTGTTGATTGTCTTGCCTTACCACATGAGTGTTTTATCACTGCCTGCTGTGAGAAGGCTTCTCTCTCTCTCTCTCTCTCTCTCTCTGTCCTCTCTCTCTCTCTCTCTCTCTCTCTCTCTCTCTCTCTCTCTCTCTCTCTCTCTCTCTCTCTCTCTCTCTCTGTCCTTCTCTCTCTCTCTCTCACTCGCTTGCTCTTTCTCTCTCTCATTTCAATTTAAGGGCTTTATTGTTTAGATTGCCAAAGCAAGTGAAATATGAAATAAACAATAAACATTACACTTACAAAAGTTCCAAAAGAATAAAGACATTTCAAATATCATATTATGTCTAAATACAGTGTTGTAACGATGTGCAAATAGTTATAGTACCAAAGAGAAAATAAATAAACATAAATATGGGTTGTATTTAAAATGATGATTGTTCTTCACTGGTTGCCCTTTTCTTGTGGCAACAGGTCGCACATCTTGCTACTGTGATGGCACACTGTGGTATTTCACCCAGTAGATATGGGAGTTTATCAAAATTGGATTTGTTTTCGAATTCTTTGTGGGTCTGTGTAATCTCAGGGAAGTATGTGTCTCTAATATGGTCATACGTTTGGCAGGAAGTTAGGAAGTGCAGCTCAGTTCCCACCTCATTTTGTGGGCAGTGAGCACATAGCCTGTCTTCTCTTGAGAGCCAGGTCTGCCTACGGCGGCCTTTCTCAATAGCAAGGCTATGCTCACTGAGTCTGTACATAGTCAAAGCTTTCCTTAAGTTTGGGTCAGTCACAGTGGACAGGTATTCTGCCACTGTGTACTCTACAGTTAGTTCTGTTTTTTGGTCAATTCTTTCCAATGTGTCAAGTAATTATCTTTTTGTTTTCTCATGATTTGGTTGAGTCTAATTGTGTTGCTGTCCTGTGAGGTCTGTTTGTGAACAGAGCCCAAGGACCAGCTTGCTTAGGGGAATCTTCTCCAGGTTCATCTCTCTGTAGGTGATGGCTTTGTTATGGAAGGTTTGGGAATCTCTTCCTTTTACGTGGTTGTAGAATTGAACGTCTCTTTTCTGGATTTTGATCATCAGCGGGTATCGGCTTAATTCTGCTCTGCATCCATTTATTTGGTGTTTTACATTGTACACAGAGGATCATTTTGGATAATTCTGCATGCAGAGTCTCAATTTGGTGTTTGTCCCATTTTGTGAATTCTTGCCCAGCTAGCAATGAGGAATCGGCCCAGAAGCGGC